>NW_015505900.1:576303-603803 GCF_001515645.1 Sinocyclocheilus grahami
AGAGGAAAAAGATAATGATGATAAGGACAAGGAAGAGGAAGATGAAGAATTACAAAAAACTAAATATAAGGAAGGTGCAGAAGTGGAAGAGGAAGGCAATGAGGAAGAGGAGGAATAACAACAATAACAAAAACAAGAAGAGGATGAATAAGATGAGGAAGAGGAGGAAGAAAATGAGGAAACGTGGGAAGAATAATGAAAACAAAAACAAGAGGGAAAAGAAAAGATGAGAAAGTAGATGAACAAAAAGAGGAAGATGATGAGAAAGAAGATGAGGATGTACATGACAAAGAAGAGGAAGATGAAGATTCACAAAAACAATCAAAAACAAGATGATGAGGAAGAGGAAGATAAGGAAGGAGGAGGAATAGCAACAATACCAAAAACAACAAGAGGAAAAGAGGAGGATGAAGACAATGACGAAGAGCAACAATAAAAACAAAAACAAGAGGAAAAATTAGATGAGGAAGAATAAGAAAGAAAAGGAGAAACAAGATAATTAGGGAGAGGAAGAGGAGGATGAAGATGAGGAAGAACAACAATAAAAACAAAAACAAGAGGAAAAAGAAGATGAGGAAGAAGAAAATGAGGTATAAAAAGAGGACAAAGATAATGAGGAAGAATAATAACAACAACAAAAACAAGATGAAGATGGTGAAGAAAAAATACCAAAAGAACATGAACATGAGGAAGAGGAAGAGGAGGAAAAAATGAAGATAGTAGATTAAACTCTTATTTCAGAAGAAAGGAATAACATTGAGGGAAACCCTGCTTTCCATGATACACTCCCTTGAATAATATAAAAACAAACAGGTTTGGACTTGAACAGAGCGAGATCTAGTGAACACGGTAAACACGGTAATGAGGAAGACGAGTGTGTGTGTGTGTGTGTGTGTGTGTGTGTCCTCAGTCTGACCCCACAGAAGCTCAGAGACGCTCCTCATCTGCCCTCCACCGCAGGAGGCCCAAAACCGCTGCTCCATCAGTGCTAACGGCTTACACGTGATTTAAACACATCACACATCTCCAAAAGACCAATCCTAAACTGACCTCAGTTCAGATTACTCAACGAAAACAACTAATGCTGAATTAAGAGCTGCGAGACGAGACGAGAAGCTGTAGAGCTTTACTCACATATTACTGCAAATACTGAACCAGATCAACAAACACTCGCACCGACTGAAATTATGTAACCGTATATTTACTTTAAACGGCTCATAACATTCATCTTTCAGCAGTGTTTTTTCAGAGAATGACCCATTTTTGACAAACATCTGCACTCATATTTAAATTAATTGGTTATCAGCTCTCTGTAAAAAAAATAATAATAAAAAAAAAATATATATATATATATATATTAGGGATGCACCGATGTATCGGCCGATTTTTCCTCACTTTACAACCATCGGCTATATAAGGAAAAAGGTCGATATAACAAACCGATGGTTTATTAATTAACTGCGTGAAGGCACTGAGCTGTATAACGTCTGTTGCATAATCCTAGCGCTGCTGTCTGCACTTTAATGCTAATCAAATAACAAAAGACAAAAGATCGCACACTATTCTTGACTAAATAACTTTTGTAACTTTCATAAGTGTAGCGGACCTCATCTGAATGATGACCAAAACTTTACTGATGTTTTATTACGTTTATTGCATCCTTTTTCACGCCAAAAAAATAAACAAAACACATTAAACTCTCTCTCTGTCGCATTATCATCAACATACAGCGAATTACACAAAATACTTATTACAACTAACAGTAAACAAATATATACAGATCTCATGCCTTTTCGGGGGGTGCTTAATAAACTGACAAGCTTTAAATCAGAAGAACTGCGAGCTTTCATTACCGATATAGCTCCGTAGACTAGAAAACCTGTCAAAATAGGAGTCCCGCCTTAGTAAAGGAGATCTCATACATATTTAAACTTACAAAAAATATTAAAATGTATACAAAAACAAATTAGAAGATCAATCATAATAAAGTCTGTTACAATAAAGCAGGATTAATATGCATTTAATTTATACAGTGAAGTGTTATTTCACATTTGTTTACTTTATTTCTATAACTGAAAACTGTTAAACCTTCCTAAAAAGCACTGTTTATTTAATATGCATCTTTGTTCTGTTGTATTTATGTAGGCCTGTTGAACGTTAAATGGATCCAATCCATGTTCATTAGAAATTATTTGATGATGCAGCAATAAAACTGCTAGTATAATTTAATGCAGGTGTTTTTGAACTTTGCTGATTTAAAACATGATCAAAATACTATCTATTTTGATGCTAAAATTTCAAATAATAGAGGAAGTGACAAATATCGGTATCGGCCAATAAATGTTTGTTAAAATTGGTATCGGTCCCAAAAAATCCTATCGGTGCATCCCTAATATATATATATATATATATATATATATATATAATACAGTATATTATTTTTTTTATATATAGCATTTTATTATACATGTATAATAATTACATATGATAAATACAATTCTAAAATGAATACTAAATATTACATATTAGAAAATATAACAAAATACTATAAAATATGCACACCACCCTTCTAAACTTTGGGGTCAGTAAGATTTTTATTTGAAAATGACAAATTTGACTAATGTTTGCACTGATATTTCAACTTAATCAGTTACCAGTTCTTTGTTAAAAAACATAGTAATAATAATAATACATTATTTACATCTACTGTGTGTATGAATAATAAAGTACTAAAGTTATATTTTATTATTTTATCTAAAAACCTAAAATAAATACGAAATACTACATATTAAAAAATAATAAAATACTGTAAAATAAAATCTATACAAACTATCATTCTTTCTTTTTTTAAAGAAATTGATACTTTTATTCAGCAAGGATGCATTAAATTGATCAAAAGTGACAGTGAAGACATTTATAATGTTAGAAAAGATTTCTATTTCAAATAAATTTCTACTCGTCAAGGAATCCTAAAATAACATGTATTACGGTTTCCATAAAATATGAAGTTTTCAACATTGATAATAATCAGACATGTTTATTGAGCAGCAAATCAGCATATTAGAATGATAATAAGCATTAGAAACTTTTATTTTTAAATCTTACTGATATTTGTATGATATGTATATATTATGCATTGTGATACCTTATTGTCAGCATTACGCTCTGCCGACAAAACATTAAAAACGTGCCTTTCTAAAACAAAACGCGTGATTGATTGTGCAGTGGGCACAGCTGGATGAGAGATGGACTCAGAGGTTCCCGTCCTCTGGAGAATCAGGGACACAACGGCTCCAGATCGAGCACATCTGCTGCGGGGCCATCCAGCCCTAAAACAGACTCAAGTAGGCCAGGCTGACCCATATAGAGCTCCCGTAGGAGCCACTGCCGCAGAGACGCCGCCCAAACACACGCGTTACTGGAGCTATGACGAGGAGTAAAAACCAACGAAAAGATTAGAATTAACATATTGACTTTCCTTTGTCTGTGAAACACAAAAAGTGCTTTTTTCTCCATACAATGAAAGTCAATGGGGTCCAATGCTATTCTTCTATTTTTAAGTGAACTATCCCTTTAATATGCAGCCATTTGTCAAATTCCCCAGAAAGTTTAACATTGTGATTGTGTTTCTCTATTAAAACAGTGATGTGGTAACATGAGCATCCCGACCAGCCATACAAGACGTTCATCCAAAATCAATACCGTAACAAATAACCAGATTTCCACAGGACAGACAGTTTAGACAGTCAGATACAGTCGATAAAAACTTTATTAACTGTGTGGACACTAGAAAAATCTACACGTACATCAGACGTAATAAAGACTACAGCAGCCAGCATGTGTGTACGTGGAGGAAGAAGCAACAGCAGCGTGTTTGAAGCCTTTCTTGGTTTCTGGTTAAACAGTCACATCGTAAGACTCAGGGTTAAATGAGATCTGCTTTAAGTGCAATTTCAATCAATCCATCTCTAAAGATGCAGCGTGTGATTTCTGAGTTGCAAAGCGTTTCAGCTGCATAGAAGTATTATTATATAATTCTATAATATTATATTCTACAATATTTTACATACAATAAAAGACCAAGGGCAGGTGGGGGAAATTAAAATAAAATAAAATAACACATTTTTGGTACTGCTAGTGTCGCAAAAAATGGCACACCTCACCTTTAAAAATGCACTTTTGCAAGCAGAGACATCCTATGAATATAATGAATGAAATAAACACATTTTCAGTCCTTTTAATAATGTGGGTCAGAAAAAGGTTTCTGGGAGTTCATTAAAACCACATAGAAGACTAGAAAAGCAGACAAATCAATCAATCATTTAAAACACATGCACTTGTTAAAAACAAAGGTACAGCTGAAAGAAAGAGCTGTGTAAAGGAAACACATCAGCTAAAAAAACAACAACTGAGTGCATCGTCAGGCCTGAAATAAACACAAACTCTTCTACTGAAAACGACATACCTGCAACAGGCTGCCAGTGTGTGTGTGTGTGTGTGTGTGATGATGAACTTTGGCAGCTGAGCTCTCAAGTAGTGAGCTTTAACATAGCCAGACACGAGTACATATGCATATGTTTGTGTGCAGGATGCATCTTACTATATAATCAAATGCAGCAATGAAAACACAACACGTCTCTTTGGGCGACTGCTGTATGACGATAAACAAAGCTGTGTGCATCAGAACTCATGACTCACTGACGGTGCATGTTTACAGGTTATCAAGTGATTATCACAAGTAATAAAGTCTCTCTAGGATATTAAGACAAAAACAGACTTAAAGCCAACATGAAATTACATTCACAAGCCACATACTTCTGCACTGTGATGCATTTTGGGCTGAAACAGGATATTCAGAGTCAGACAGTGTTATTTAACTATCGATGAGATATTATTGTTTTGTTTTTATTAATATTTTCAGTTTATTTATTCCATTTTTTAAGTTGTAGTAATTTTCTTGTGCTTTTTTATTTTATGTCTGTATAGTTTTTATGAATTTAAAATGCAGTTATTTTAGTAGATATGATTCAAACTAATTAAAATAAGAAATCTAGAAAACTAGCTGAAATAATAAAATAATATATTTTTTTAAATTTCATTTCAGCTAATGTTTATATAAAAAATAAACATTACCTGAAATAAAATATAAAAAATTTATTTCAATATTATTTTATTCTAGTAACAAAAATGTTTTTGTATTTAGGTTTTAGTTAACTATAATAACCCTCTACTCTCTATTTGCTAGTATTGCGGTCACATTTATCACATTAACTTGCATTAATTAATTCACTGACACTACAGCAGCCTAAGACTAAACAAATAGTTTATATGAAAAATTATTTTTTTATGTGCTCTGATAAAACATTCACAATAAGACTAGAAATGTGCAAAGTAAATGGGGTTAATTGTCATTTTATGTTGACTTTAACTGCTGAAATGTGCATGAGGAAGAAGAAAGGCCTGACAGTGAGACGGGTAAACAGATCGTGTGTGTGTGTGTGTGTGTGTATCCGCGGTCTGTCGTCACCAGATATATCAACTCTCACTCCGAGCTACCGTTCCCTCAAAAGATCCCGTTTCCCATGAGCCTACGGAGGGGTTTTTGGAGCGTCCCGCGGCCGCTGATGCTGCTGTAAAGTGTGGCTGAGATGACTTTGCCGACGAGGAAGAGGAAAAATGTCTTTAAATGAGAGGCTGGAGTGTGTCTGACAACCAGACAGTGTTCCAAAACCTAGTGAGCCGCCTACATAGTCAGCATTTTAAGGCATCATAGTGTGCTCTCGAATTAATGGCTGGTCTAAAAAGTCAGGTGACATGATTTTGCTGCCTTTTAAGACACTTTTATTAAGGACGAGTATTAATAAAAACTCTTTAATTAAAAATGTATAACTTTTGCTCAACCAGATACATCAACTCTCACTCCGAGCTACCGTTCCCTCAAAAGATCCCGTTTCCCATGAGCCTACGGAGGGGTTTTTGGAGCGTCCCGCGGCCGCTGATGCTGCTGTAAAGTGTGGCTGAGATGACTTTGCCGACGAGGAAGAGGAAAAATGTCTTTAAATGAGAGGCTGGAGTGTGTCTGACAACCAGACAGTGTTCCAAAACCTAGTGAGCCGCCTACATAGTCAGCATTTTAAGGCATCATAGTGTGCTCTCGAATTAATGGCTGGTCTAAAAAGTCAGGTGACATGATTTTGCTGCCTTTTAAGACACTTTTATTAAGGACGAGTATTAATAAAAACTCTTTAATTAAAAATGTATAACTTTTGCTCAATTTATCAGTCCCATATGTTTGTGTTTTGAGTATCACATTATTAGAAAAACACATTTTACCCAATATTATACCCAATTTTTGTGTCCCATGTGTTTGTGAATTGAGTATCTTATTATTAGTAAAATGCATATTTTATCCAAAATTTTACCCAACTTTTGTGTTCCATGTTTTTATGCATTTTGAGTAACACATTATCAGAAAAATGCATATTTTACCCAACACTTTACCTGATTTCTGTGTTAAAATCAGCCAGACATGTCACGGGTAGAGTTGGGTATCGAGAACCGGCTCCTATTTGGAAAATCACTCATTGCTTATTACTGAATAACTTTTGTAGCTTTAATAATAATAATAATGTTTATTTAATTCACAGTGTGAAAACCCAGCAGGTTTTTTTTTTATTCAATTATTCAATATCTGTAGCATTTACTTGAATGTTAAGAATTTATGAATTTACTTGAATGTTAAATAAATGTTATTTAGTTAAATATTGAGTTGGCAGTAGTGATTATAGCCTAAATGTGCCAGGAATAAAAAGGTAGGCTAATTTTTGTAAATATTTTAATCTGAACCGAGATTTAATAAGAACCGGATTCTACATGCAGAATCAGAATTGATAAAAGTGAAACTGTACTCAATGCTAGTCGCAATGGTTTAATAAAACTGAGCATGTCCTGTGTGAACGGCCCCTTAGAAGGCAGCAGCCTATGCAGACAGCAGCTCACTAGGGTTTGGAATCAGAGTTTTCTCCCAAGTCCTTAAGCAGGGTATAAAGCTGCAGGCTTTTGAAGGTGGTGTCAGGAATGGGTTTTCCAGAATGTTCAGCGGCGTGAGCGTGAGGAGAAGAAGAGGCATCGAGACGCAGCCGCAGCCACGAGCAGAAGATCTAGTCGTCTGAAGCGAGACACGGGGCGGAAACAGACACGACGCAGAGCAGAAACACACAGCAGACGGGAAGAGAACAACAGTGCTGGTTAGTACTTCACACCTGTCAATCATTGTCTCATCAGCCTCGTCGCATGCAGCATGCACGGCCCCGCTCACAAATAAATGAAGACGTGTTTAAAAATGTCTCTATTCCCTGGACATCTGCGTCGGCTGCAGCTCACAGATCTATATTCTCTGCCCTACTTACTTCCTGCAAGAACAGCAAAGAGAAACTTTCTATAATCATGATGAATGTTTAGAAATCCAGAGCTCATGCAGGAGCTCAATCCAGCACAACAGTGCCATCTTAAGGACAGTCAATAAAACACATCATGCATTAAAAGAGCAAAGCTGGGTGTTCATTTTTATTTTTATTAAGCATTAAATGTTGTGTCAGTAATCAATAATGAACTTGAGGCATGCTATTTGTCTGTCTTGCCCATCATGAAGCCATACAGTGAAAGCACATATTAGTAACTGATGGTCATTGTGTGAGCTGCAGTGACTCCAGACGAAGCATCTTTATTCATCAGCATGCAATGACAGTCTGACTCACCCCGTCTGAAGCATTTTGCTCTTGTGTGCTGAGAGCTGAGAATAAATGCTTACTGGCATACGTGTGTGAAAATGGATGCAAATAAATCAAACGCTAAACCTACAAGAGCAAAAAACATTGAAGCTGTGAGCTGAAATCAAGACATGGAGACGACATGCACCGTCATGTATGACAGATAACATACAGCCCAAAACAAAAAAAACAGACGTCTTTACAAGCAATTCATTACTTATCAGACTGAAAAGCCTTCACTTCACTGACTGAAACGGGTGGCGAAGACCCTAAATCTGGATTATAGTTAACGGAAACTAAAATTTTTTTTTTTAAAAAGACACATATACATACATTCTTTCACATCTGAATACAGATTGGATTCATTCGGACTGATAAACATCAGTGCATGTAAACAAGAGCAACAGATATCTAGGTAAATCGATACATTAATGAACATGCAGGACCTATTTCACAATCTCGATTCCATTTGAGTGTCTATGCACGATCACACTTTCAACTCGTGTCTGTATCAACAAATGGGAAACAATAATAATAATAATACAAAGTTTGTCAAAGTCAAATCCGGCCAACAGACATCATGTGACAGAGGACCCTAGATATCAAGATTGAGGAGGACAGTATAAAGTACTATTCAATGCACTACTAACAGGATAAACATGCAATTACAGAGTTACTAAAACCTTGGTAAATGAAGGTTTTAGTCTCCTCTACGCCCACTGAGACCAAAACAAATGATCTGAACGGAAAATGAGCATGAAAGAAAACAAGCAAACCAAGGTATGACTCAAATCACGGAGCGACACCCGAAACTAAACTGGGGCGACGAGAAAATCTGAGGCGTCTCTTACCAGCGTTTTGAGCCCCTTGGACTTCCTGCTGTCCGTTCTTGACTACTGTACCTGGATCTGCGCTCACACACACACACACACACACACACACACACACACACACACACACTCGACAATTAGAGACGTCTGAATGGGAAAATCCTCAAAATCAGATTCTTGACAAACACACAGTTTGCTCAATGCAAACAAACTCTTGGAAATCAATCAGACAGATGCCCACAAAAGATTCACACAGGCCAATATAAACCAGAGGAATTGCTTATTTCACACACAAACATTCAATGAACATCACAGGTTACTGAAACTGTTTGCAAGCATACTTCATCTCGAAAAAACGATTAATCTGTGAAGAGAGGCGCTGCACAACTTTTATTATAAAATAAGTAGATTTAAAAAAAAAGAAAGAAAAAAGAAAGAAAAACACTAAGAATCAGATCATGTAAATGTAGTTTTAAAAAAATGCAATAAAAAATTTTAAAATGCAATGCAAAAAATAAATGCAATGCAATGCAATAAAATGAGAAATAAATGCAATGCAATGCAATAAAATAAAATAAGAAAAATGCAATGCAATGCAATAAAATAAGAAATAAATGCAATGCAATGCAATGCAATAAAATAAGAATGCAATGCAATAATAAAATAAAATAAAATACTGTTTGGTATTACAGTAGACACAATAAAACTTGGGCATGCCTGATGTTTACGCTGGGTAACCTGCTAACATTAACAGATCAGACTCACCCTTCCCGTCATTGTCCAGCAGTGGGACGAAGTTCGTCTTGTCAACCGTCTCTCCGACCTGATCGTCGAAGGTCTCGGCCTCCAGCGTGGCCACAAAATCCCTCTCCACCATGTTCTCCACGTCAGGCAGAGGAACGCTGTCGGTCAGAGCGTCGGTCAAGCTCAGATCCGCCATGACTCTTACTGTGACAGAACAACAACGAAATCAGAAAACATTTAGTTTTAATAAACACAATAATCAGAACTACCTATGCTCATTAAGGTTTTGTATTTACTGCCATCTCTGTACTATAATATGCACCGCAGCAAAAACAAATGTGTGCAGGAAACGTTTACTATTATGATGATGTCATATATTATGATGCAATCTCTTGACATCAACCGTGAGATGTTGTTATTTCATAAGACACATGTGTGATCATCTAACATGTCCGTTATCAGCAGATAAAAACAAGATCGTCTTGAGGGTGAAACCAGCCCAAATGTGCTAATTTGTCCTTCTTTAACTACTTTTTTTTCAAAGCCGGTGACTCATTTGCGGCATCTCTCTGCTGATAATCATAATTTGTGTCTTCCTGTGTTGTGTAATCTCAAGACTTTGCGTCTGTGCTTTCCTTAATCACAGAGATTAAAGATGTGGCAGCGGTGTAACGCAGCAGGATTACAGCTGTGGGACACACACACGCACACACAGACAGAGTCCCGATTAAACAGAGCTATCCTGAAGCAAGGCTAAGCTGAAAATCATTTCTCCCTTATTAAAACTTAATTTTTTAATTATTAAATAATTAAATATATATTTTTTAAATCAAGTATATTATTATTTATATTATTATATTTTATTTTTTATTTAATTATATATATATATATAAATAAAATAATAAATAATAATAATACAATAAATATAAAACTACAAAATAACAACAAAATTAAAAATATTGTAAAATAAAATAAACAATTACAAAATAATATTAAAATAAAATAATACAATAAAAAACATTTTCAAAATAAAATAATAATTAAATGCAAATAATAATAAAATTCCAAATAAAATAAAATAAAACAGGCATTAATCTTGATCTCATAAATCACAGAGCTGAGTCATGTGTAGCTGTCGAATCTTGTGAGGAGGACAGAATGTTCCAGTGGAGGAAGACAGGGGCTTTCAGACAGGAAGGTGGTGTGAATATTAGGTGCATGACAGCAGCGGCAAGCACTTGTGAGCTGAACTTCTCTTCTGCACTCAAGCATGCAGTCGACTCGAGACTTTCCTGAGATCATTACGTCTGCTGCTCTACTGTGGTGAGGCAACATCATCATGAGCTGCAGCAATCAGACCTGCACTGACCGAAGCCAAACCGCCTCCCGCTGATCCTGATAAACCCACTCCTGCTGTTTAATGACACAACAACCCAGAGGTCACGATGCATTTACTATGATCATGATTAATAACCAATGTATTTATTAAGCATCGTATTGCTGTTGTCTCATGCTATATATAAAACAAAAAGGTGAACTCGAGTTGTGCTGACATTGCCTACGACATTCACGTAGCAATAAATGGAAAAATACCAATAAAAATAAAATAAAAAATAGTGAAACAAAATAAAAAACTAAAATAATGACAATAAAATCATTAAGACTAATACAAAAAAAAATAATAATAAATGCAATTAAAATAAAGAAATAATAAAACAATAAAATGAAATGAAAATAAATTCATTTAGAAAGACAAAAATTAAATAAAAAATGATATGAAAAAAAATATTACAATTGAAAAAAATTTAAATTAAGCATGAATAACAAAATAAACTACAATATTAAATTACATGTATATATAGATATACATTCATGCATACTGTACATGCATAACTAGTTTATTTATCTCATATTACTATTGCTTCATGCTTTATAAAAGCCACCCAGTCATGCATTACAGTGATTTGACAACATTTAAGGGGCATTTTAGGTATGAAACGAATCACTCTCACAGCTTATTGCTCAATTGTAAATGACCTGGATTCTACAGGATCTGAGCATCAGAGGATCAGTGAGCTGCGGTGAATCAGCAATAAACTGCTGTGCTGAGATTTTCAGCTTTAGCTACATTCACTTTCCCCCCAAAGCTATGAACATTACGACATGACACGACTGGCTCTCCTCCGCAGCCGTTCCCTCCAGAACCTGCTCAGCTACAGTAAGCTGCAGAACAGTGTTTGCCCCGAGCACTTTTCAGCAGGTCTCTGGAGTGAGACGCCACGACAAACAGAAGAACCACATCTGCATCACGCTAACTACCTGTTATGTGCTCGACACCACGTGGGTTCATTAAGATATAACAGCAGTTCAGGAAGACCGGCCCCTACCTGGATGACTTTCAACAGGTGAGTATCTGAACGACAAGCCATTCAAAAAAAGCAAATGCTTTGTCAACCTCACGAGCTCTGGTTAAAGATACCACATTCAGGAAGTGTTACGTGGGCCGTGAGCCTAATAAAACATGACGGATCACCTCGGAAGTCATCATGTTTGAACAAAGGAAGGATATTGAGGATATTTGATTTGATAAAGCCGGCCAGAACTAACACAATTCACTTTAACAGTCACTGTGGGTGTGTTTACTATAAATGTGTCTCCAAACATGAGCGAAATCTGAATTTTTTTTTTCCCCAAGTTAAAAAACAAAACAAAACAAACAAAAATGATGCTTTTAGTTTCAGTTTTAGTTAAATGTAATATCCCTGAAATGCACATTTTCTTTTCGGGTTCAGGTTAGTCAGCAGTCATAATTGGCTTTATATAAAATGCTACAAGTCTATTGTTTGACCTCATTTATGTAGTTAAGTAAACGTGTTCGTCTCTGGTCGTGTGAGGCCATTGACACAGTTAAGCCAGTGTAATCTATTACTCTACAAACAGAGCGCGCACACACACACACACACACACACACACGCACACACACACTCACTCACTCACTCACTCACTCACTCACTCACTCACTCACTCACAGGTATGCTGCTCACACACATGCCATAATCTTCTGCACACATGAGTTGAGATTGAATTGTGGGTGTGTCAGGAATCCAAACACAAACACTATCTGATCTTATTACACACACACACACACACACACACACACTTACTTTCACCCTTCAGTGACGACATGCTTGAGAATCAGGAATTAAGAGATTCCTAAAACAAATCTCACTACAGAGAGAGATATGATTCAACTTCAGGGTCATTGTAAAACCATAAAAAAAAAATAACACTAACTGAAATATGCATGTATTTTATTTTATTTCAGTTGACGTTATGAATTTTTTTAATGGTTTTACACAACATTTCTCATTTTTGTTTAGTTTCACTTGAATAATTAGAATAACTAAAACTAAAAGAAACTCACTCACTCACAGGTATGCTGCTCACACACATACCATAATCTCTTGCACACATGAGTTGAGATTGAATTGTGGGTGTGTCAGGAATCCAAACACAAACACTATCTGATCTTATTACACACACACACACACACACACACACACTTACTTTCACCCTTCAGTGACGACATGCTTGAGAATCAGGAATTAAGAGATTCCTAAAACAAATCTCACTACAGAGAGAGATATGATTCAACTTCAGGGTCATTGTAAAACCATAAAAAAAAAATAACACTAACTGAAATATGCATGTATTTTATTTTATTTCAGTTGACGTTATGAATTTTTTTAATGGTTTTACACAACATTTCTCATTTTTGTTTAGTTTCACTTGAATAATTAGAATAACTAAAACTAAAACAAATAAATACAATAAAAATAATAAAAAATGTAAACTTATTAAAAACAACACATTACTAAAACTAACTAAAATTATTATGAAAACAGGACAAATAAAATAAAATCTAATCGATATATTAAAAAAACTATAATAGTATATCAATCATAATAAAATAGCATTTTAACTTAAAAATCATAGTAGTTTGAATGATGAAGAGTATAATAACTAAACTCCAAAATCCACAAAAAAAAAGAAAAGAAAGAAAAAAGAATTTTTGATAAAAATCAGTGACTTGCTGCCACCTGCTGGCAGTTTTAGTTTCATTTTTAAAGTATCTTTTCAGTTATTTAAATCATTTAATATTTCTATATTCAAAATTGTATATTTAAAACATTAATATCATCATGAATTTATGGATTTAATTGCACTCATTCCCCTTCTGAGCCTCATTAAATGTCTGAAAGTACACAAAGCCACTTTTGTGTTCTTCTGTGCCAACTCTACAAATTAATTTTGTTAATACCGATTTCATTTGATTGGTAACTTATATTCCTTATTCTACTTGTTCTTATTCTGTCGTTTTAATTAAAAAAATAATAATAAAAAGCTTATAAAATATATATTTCTGAAAAAAGTAGTTTCCGCCCAGATAAACTTTTAAAAATACGTTTTTCAAACGTTTTATTTTAACTTATTTAAAATGTTTTAAATGCAATGTTAAAATGACGGTAATTTGAATGATAAAATCATGTTTGTTTGTTTTTTCCTGTCGTGTAATCGACTATTATTTTCAGTGTCGACTAGTAGGAGCTGTACCGTTTAGTCGACTAGACCCGCGCATCCCTAATGGAAAGCAGCCCAAAACTTGTACTACTTTCAGAGAATCCTGCGGAGCAACTTAATAAACGTTAGTTACACTCTCAACATGATTATATCTAGCTGAATAACAACACATATGACATGCATGTGCAACGAGAAAGCGCACTTACAGTGTGCGCGTGTGTGTGTGTTTACGAGCCTCCCAACATTCCACGGATGCCTGGAATTCCCTGGTGTGACACTGCAGCAGGTTCAGAGAAGGACAGGACTGTGACACAATCGCTCTCTCACACACACACACACACACACACACACACACAGCCTGCACAAAGACAGCATTCACCCGTCTCACCCTCACCTTGCTCTGGGTCATCTAATGACCCTTAACCAGCTGCAGTCAATAATCAACACATCTGTACTGTTCTCTAATGACTGTGGCCCGTTTCACACAGCGGTGAGAAAATCAAACAATAAGTCACTCAAGTCTGTTTCACTTGACACTATAGGTCAAAAGTGCCTAGAAACCCTCTTAACCATAGTAAAATATCTGTAACACACACCGCCTCAAGAGACTTGCTGCTTTTACTTTGTTACTGTACTTAAGTACATTTTTATTATTAAGTATCTGTACTTTACTGGAGTGGTTTTATTTTAACTTTTACTTCACTACATTGCAAAGCATAAGATCGTACTTTTTACTTCACTACATTTCATAAAACATATCGTTACTCCTTAAAATATATCACGTGCTCTGAGACGCAGAAGCGGTGTCTGATTCAAGAACGAACCGATTCTTTTCAATGAACCTTTTAAATCGGTTCGCAAATCGCACAAATATATTTGGATTTGGATATTCTCCAAAATGGTGCTACGGTGATGCGGAGAGACACAGAGACGACGAATTGTTGAATAAAGTCGTTATTTTTGTTTTCTTGGCGTACAAAAAGTATTCTCGTCGCTTCATAACGTTACGGTTGAACCACTGATGGCAGATGGACTATTCTGACGATGTCTTGCATACTTTTCTGGACCTTGACAGAGTAAGTTACTTGGCAGTCAATGGGACAGTCACAAGCTGTTTTTATCCAAAATATCTTAAATTGTGTTCCGAAGACAAACGAAGCTTTTACGGGTTTGGAACGACATGGGGGTAAGTGATTAAAGACAAAATTTTGATTTTGGGGTGGAGTATCCCTTTAAATATTAAATTTTGAACTAAAAAGAATGAAATGGATTTTTATTTTATTGTATTTTTTCCAGTTTAGGCATCTCCTCTGCAGATTGAGCTGATGAGATACAACGAGGGACGACTTAGTGAGAAATTATGAAATTTTGAACTAAAAAGAATTAAATTGATTTATTGTATTTTTTCAGTTTAGGCATCTCCTCTGCAGATTGAGCTGATGAGATACAACGAGGGACGAATTAGTGAGAAATTTCCCCAAGAGCAGGAATTCAATAACACACACTGACTCTGTCATGCGCTTCAGTCTCAAGAGGACATTAATATTAACTGCAACAGCTATTAGCATAATGAACAGATTTCCATACGGAAGACACGCGTGTGTGTGGTGCGTGGCGTTGGCTTTGTGTCCGCCGTCTCCTTCACGAGCTGATGACGAGCTGTCGGTGTGTTTGTGCGCAGTCAGCTCAGAGAAAGTGTCTCTCACAGAAGCGCTGGACCTGTGTCACTTCTCTCTGATGGCCGGCAGCATTGAGCCACACATGCAGACCGAGAAACACCGCAAACACTGCGGCCCGAGCACAAAACATGCAATTCAGAACAGATTTACACTTCTAAAACTCTAAAGAATGATTTTCAGAAAATACTATTCCAGCCGTTCTACTTTAAAACTCCATGTTTAATTCAGTGTGTTACTGGTTTCTTTGTAATTATTTGTGAAATTTATTAGCAATTTCTGAGTGAAAATTGTTTAAATTATTATTTTTTAAAGTTGTAAACAAAGATCACTGGAGAAAGTTACTTTAACAAATTGCATGTTTAATTCAACAAGTTACTTTTCTTCTGTTTTGTTCTTTTTTTTTCAAATGATTTTTTGAAGTTGTAAATATAATAAGATTATTATTGCAGTAGGATTTACAAGAAAATACTACTTCAGTCTTTCTACTTGATTCAATGTGTTACTTGCCATTTCTTTGTAATTCACTGTAAAATTTGGAAGTGAAAATTGTTTCTACACCAAATATTCAGTGTACCAACAATCCCCTGCATTTAAACACTCAGCTCATGCACTTTTTATTTTTTTGTACCACTCAGACTGAATCTAAATCGATGTGCTTAGCGACTCGTTTTATCTTTGGCGTCGTCTGACAGGTTCCTTTGGTAGGAAGGTGAAAGTAAAGCAAAGATCAGTGAATTATTTGATGCAACGGTAAACATACAGTTCAATCTTCAACTGAATATAACACTGATGTGGCAACTCCTCATGAACCTGCACGTTTCAAAGTTATTAAGTTTATTATCTGTTTGTAGCAGATAAACAGTAACTGCTCTTTTTACATGACTATCAGATGAGGCCTTTCTGTCTGCATGGTCAGAATAAACAGTAAAATTAGCAGGCTAACATTTAGTTTTCATTGTAAGGGTATTATTGCAAAGGGTTTTCTCAATTTAAGAGGTTTGCTGCAACCGGCCGCAGACTTTGTGGTGATGACAGACCAAATAAACAAGTTACTATTAAATTACAATTGCATTGATGTCAGTCGTGACGACAGGTCTCATTAACTTCAGTCTGAAAGCTAAATTAGGACTGGCAGCAATGATCCCTCATTTCTCTCCATTCAGTCATGTTTGCAGTTCATTACGTCAGTCTCAAATCTTTCTCTCCTCTCTGAACGGCTTGGTAATGGTGATTTTGGAGATTTCCCAGCGGATGATTGTGCGTAAAGCTCTGCGCTCGTCCCGCTGCGGGCCTTCAGAGATTACGGCTCACCAGCATCTTCATGCGCACTAATCTATCACATTTATTCAACATGACGCTGCTATGTGGCAAATACAATCCAGAACATTCAGCTGAAAGTGAACATACATGCACACAAACCAGCTGTGCACTATTATTATATTTATCAATGGAGGGAACTGGCAAGTTCTTTAAGAAAAAGTAGAGATGCATCAGTTGATTTTTAGTTTTATGCCCAAATATGCTCGAATAATTGTGCTCAAAATTGTGAATACATAAAATACAATGTATTTGTTTTGGAAAAAGAAATACAAACTAACATTAATAATCATTTATTATTAACGTTACCCAATAAATGTAAAATACGAAGTTAGTTAATGCTTTTGAAAATTGATACAAACAAATGCATAAAAAAATAATGATATATGCCCCGCTAGGGCTGCACGATAAATCGACATGGAATCGATCGCGATTCGACAGAAGCTGTGATTGTCGTGCGTATCTTTCAGTGAAGCACGGTTCTGTGATCAGCAGTAAATCTCCATCCAAAGGCCAGAGAAACTCCAAATACGCCTCGCAGAAGAAACCCAGAAAATGGCTATCGCTGCAGCTGAATAAACAGAAGATTCAACTGCTTTCATTGATTCAACGTGACTAATAAACACACGACTACGGCGAAGTATATTTATAATGCAATGCCTTTATTACTGCTTAAATACTATGAAATATGTTGCGTGCCTTATTCTGTGTAAGAAGCCACATCATCTCACAGAGGGATTTATTTCAAACACTCGACTGACGTTATATGAAGTGAGTTTGGAGTAAAAATTTTATTAAATGTGGTATTTTCACATGCTTTCAGACGGAGCAGCATTTACTACACAGAGCCGTAGTTCACTGAGAAGCTATGCAAACAGCTGTCATTATCGTGAACGATTTCTTCAATTTCAGAATCGCGCAATAAAATCGTCTGCGATTTTTTGGCGTAACTTGTCAGTGAACTACGGCTATGTGTAGTAAATGCTGCTCCATCTGAAAGCACGTGATGATGATTTACTGCTGATTACAGAACCGGCATTACTATCAAAATGCGCATGACAATCGCATTCGATTAACCGTGCAGCCCTATGCCCTGCTATTACGTGCTTCGCATATTTTGGGAAACAAAACATTAAACAAACAATATTAGCTGAAATGTATATGGTCACATCACTAGATAAAAAGTAATTAACATATTTACATGGTATCATATACAAAAAAAAATTGCTAGGAAAATTTTACAAACAAAAAACTATTTAAATTAAATTAAACGTGAAATTACACATTTAAATACAACTTTTTTTATGGTAAGTTGAGGCAAACTAAAGGACAGACCAGTCATCCAACATTCAGAAAAAAAGCTGTCACAATTACAAACACTGCTAATAACCAGTTTAAATCATCAGTTTGGTGAAACGAGCCGTATATTTCTGGGCTGTCAGAAAAACACCACTCCTCTATCACTTTACTAATACATTATTCATGAGACACTCCTTAGCTCCACCCACATTTCCATGGAAACAAAGAACCACAAACCACCACCAAAGAAGATGAAGCTATATAAAACCACAAAGACATGCAAACAAGAAACTGAGCCAAACGAACATCTATTAGGACATATACATTGAAGACTCTTCTGTCAACCAAGGCTGCATTTATTTGATCATAATTCTAGTAAAAACGGTAATGTTGTGAAAAATCATTGCAATTTAAAAAGAACCATTTGTTATTTTAATATATTATAAAATTCCTGTGATCAAAGCTGTATTGTCAGCATCATTACGCCAGTCTTCAGCATCACATGATCCTTCAGAAATCATTCTAATGTGCTATTCTTATACATTCATATCTATTATATGCATTAGACAGCAAGACACAAGAATGACCTGCACAGTTTACATAATCACACGCCGACGGATCAATCGCTCCAATTACAGACTCGCCAACAGCCATTGATTCGGTTTCTCTCTCAGAATCCGTCAGGAAGAGTGGTTTTGTGACTCAGTGATCCTTACGGACACACACACACACACACACACGTCCTCAGGCTGTTTTATTTACAGCTTCACTGGAGCAGAAGTCTCTCAGAAGACTCCTCTATCAAATCATTGAATGGCAATCTCTTCCTTGTAAACAATCTGACTCACACACACAAAAGAAGCACCTACAACTGTATCTCATGTTCTCCTTTCACTTCCTCATGACCGTTACGAGTATGACAGTTTATGAGCTATTTCAGTGTGCAGATGATAAAACTTAATGCTGAACTACCCATGAACCACACAAGGAAATTTTAGTAGATGCAATAAACCAGCAAAACTGGTTAAGTCCAGTTAGCTGACCTAAAAACTGACCGGGCTGGAAGGAATTCAAGCAAAAACATTCAAATAAGTGATTCATAAACAATGCACATGCATTCATAAAGCTCACCTGTGAAGTGTAACGTAATATTGGCCGATCTCCTGACTCATTTACATGATGAACGGCCTGCGCTCGGTTACACGACACAGGCAAAATGATACAATGAGGTCCCATTAGTTAATGCACTGACTAAGATTAAGTAACAATGAGCAATGCATTTGTTACAGCATGTATTAATCTCTGTTAACATAATAAAATTAAACTGTTCACTGTCGGATCATATTAGATTAAGTATATGTATATATTAAGATAATAGTTCACCCAAAAATTAAAATTTGCTGAAAATTCTCACTCTCTGGCCATCCGAGATGTAGATGAGTTTGTTTCTTCATCATATTTGGAAAAATGTAGCATGGATGCTCTGCAGTGAATGGGTGCCGTCAGAATGAGAGTCCAAACAGCTGATAAAAACATCACAATAATCCACACCACTCCAGTCCATCAGTTAACATCTGGAGAAGACAAAGAGCTGAGTGTTTACATGAAACTAATCCATTATTAAGACGTTTTTAACTTCAAACAGTCGCTTCCGGCTAAAATATGATTACTTGTGGATTATTGTGATGTTTTTATCAGCTGTTTGGACTCTCATTCTGACGGCACCCATTCACTGCAGAGCATCCATTGCTGAGACACTGATGCAATGCTACATTTCTCCAAATCTGATGAGGAAAAAAAACACATCTACATCTAAAATATACAAATAAGATGCCTGAGAAACATCTGTATGTCTAAAGCCTTCAGCATTTTCACTTAATCCACAATTAACAATATGATGAGCAAAAGGAAAGACAACCCATCGGACAAAGCATAAAAGAGCTTCTAAAATCACGGGTCACGGGTCTGTTCTGGTTGGGTTGCGGACAGGAGGTGAAAATGTAATACTCATTCATATGTGTATATATTTATTTATAAATACGTTTAATAATGACTCAACATCTTTCTAAATCTCAGAACATTATGACAACGCACAAATATGAAACCTACACTCTATAGATGCACTCAAAGATCAAAAATTATTACAAAACTCATTATTGAAAAAGTAAGTCTAAACTATCGAGTTGATTACCTGGATATCTAAATGTGTTGCAGAACAGTCACTGGGAGCTATAATTTATAGCATGAAACCGATCTGAATGCATTACAAGGAAGATGACACCAACAAAACAAAGGCAATAACAGTAGACACAATTGTCACGTTTTTGGCACGAACTGCACGCCATACTAATATGAAGAGCATAAGACTGAATATGTGAGCATCTATAAATGCATGTATATGTATGAATCTGGTTGTTTGTGTGTGTGTGTGTGAGAGAGTGTGCGTGCGTGTGTGTGTGTGTGTGTGTGTGCGTGTGAGAGTGCGTGTGAGTGCGTGTGTGTGTGTGAGTGTGTGTGAGAGAGTGTGTGTGTGTGTGTGCGCATGTGAGTGTGTGAGCGCGTGCGTGTGAGTGAGAGTGTGTGTGTGAGAGAGTGAGAGTGTGTGTGTGTGAGAGAGTGAGAGTGTGTGTGTGTGAGAGAGTGAGAGTGTGTGTGTGTGAGAGAGTGAGAGTGTGTGTGTGAGAGAGTGAGTGTGTGTGTGAGAGAGTGAGAGTGTGTGTGTGAGAGAGTGAGTGTGTGTGTGAGAGAGTGAGAGTGTGTGTGTGAGAGAGTGAGTGTGTGTGTGAGAGAGTGAGAGTGTTGTGTGTGTGTGTGTGTGTGTGTGTGTGTGTAATCCGCTGATGCTTGCGTCACATATAAATCCTCAGCAGGATGGATCATATATGATTCAGCTCAAACACACAACAAACTCCACAGACTGGACGAATTATGACAAATAAACTGATGGAGCGGTTCTCATCTGATGCGGTGACATCCACAGAAACGTATTGTGCTCAAATACACATCTGAATGATCCATTATAAGAAAAACCAAGGAAATACTGAATAATTAATAGTCCTGTGGTCAACATTTCACCCTGACAGGCCACACAAACACAACTTTTCTCACAAATACACACACGAATCAACTCAAAAACGACAGTTTCAGGCTTGAACTGACCTGAAACCAGCAGCAGGTCTGATCGATCATCTTAATCGATCAATCTGATCGGATTCGTGTCAAATCGCAGTGATTGTAACGGTCACTCACTTCAGCCGCGTCACTGACCCGCGCAAACCGCCACACTTTCTACCTACCGACTTCACCGCGAGGAAGACTTAACATACTTTAACGAGTTTATTCTCACCGATTCCGTTGATTTCCGAGAGTTTTCCGCGCGTGTGTCGGTGTCGCGGCCTCACGCTGATCCGCCCTGCGCTCTTCACTGACCGCACGCGCACGTCGCCGCCCTCTGACACTCTCAGCCAATCGCAGGCCAGGAAGGATAGACGGACAGCGGTGTCGTCCAATCACGACGCGGACGGGGCGTCTCCGCGACTGATGCCGCCTGTCCAACTAGCGCACTTTTGATAGACACGCGGCTCGTCCAATCAGTGAGTTCCACTCCTTATACGGGCCAATGGCGAGCCAATGAAAATCAATCAAATAAAAACCTTACTTTCACTTTATTTTATTTATTATTATTTTACTGTAATATTTTATCTGTTCAGTAATTTATCAGTTGCTGACCTCATTGCAAATGCATAAATCCTAAATGATTTTTAAAGACTGAAACGATTTATGTATATAATACAATATAATATGAAGTTTTGAGTTAAATTTGCTCTCATGAATGTGAAATATTGATTAGAAAATTACAAAACCCACCCCATTTTCATTTTTACTCAGGTACTCTGTAATATTGTTTGCATAACTAAACAATAACCAGATCACAGCATGAAGAAATCAACCTAAAAATCTGTTTTATGCTGGCTTAATGTGAGTCTCTATAAATAAAATGTGCTTATCAATGGATTTGGTGTATGATTATCTGCACAAAGATGAGAGCACAGTCTCACAAGCACAAGCTTTTTAATAACTGCAGATGTATCAGTAACGTGGTAACATTTTACATGTGTATTAGTTAACGTTAATTAATGCAATAAGCACTAACAATGAGCAATACATTCATTCAATTATTTATTCATCCATGTTAATCTAAATGAATTAAAGTAGCCTACAGCGGTTCATTGTTAGTTCATGTTAGCTCGGGTCAATTAATATGAACAGATACAACTTTGGATTTTACTGTAAGTGTTGATATTAATATGAACTGAGATGTTAGTTCGTGTTAACTAATGCAGTTCACTAATGATAGCAAATAGAGCCTCTGATTTGTACTGAGACTTTTAGACCCGATAACATTTAATTGATTTTAAAATGAATTCATTTTTAAACTTAAAATGTCATTTAAGTTAGTTTTACATCTCAAATGCAAAAGATCAGGTGGAAAGGTGCATATCGTTATTACTAATCACAATAATCATCATCATGATCAAATTAATGATTAATTAACCCCTTAACTGTCACCGTCCCACCTGTGGGACGCTTGGCGCTCTTTTTTGTTGTTGTCCTTTTTCTCTATGAGATCTTTTAGTAATCATCATAAATCATATATTATTTGAAAGCTTAGAAGCCCAAGATTTATCCTGTGAAAACCATTTTGAAACCGGACATTGCGTTACCATGGAAATGGTACTTTAAAATCTTTTGCCGGTCTCCTCCCCCTTAGTGGGCGGCGTCAAGTGTCATATTACAAAAAGTATTACGGTATTTTACAATCAAAACTTTTTATAATCTTGACAAAATACATATCATTGGAAAGGTCTGAGTCTCAGGATTCCTGGATTTTGAGATAGAAGTAATATTGACAGAGAAATCTAGACAGAAAAATGCATTAAAAAATTCAATGGCGTTTGGATGGCACCCGGTGGCTGTTTGTGGTATGACACCCTGAATAAAATCTCACGGGAACCTCCATTTTTTTCATATCAACTTCAAATTTGGAACATAACTCATTTAGACACAAGGCTTTAATTGTATACCAATTTTAGAGTAAAACCTGTTATGTAAAAGATTTTCTTTACAGTAAATTTAAAAGTCTATAACTTTTTGATACTTTAATTTTTTCTTCTTTAATAACGAGACCACTTTAGGTCTGTATTCCAAAGTGTTCATAAATTACAACAAATTAAGTTTGGATGGTGCACTTTATTGCATATTTTAACAGTTTCATGAAATGTTCCCTATAATAATAATATGCTTTATAACGATAAAAAGAGAAAAGCACCGTAATTTCAGTTGTTTTCAAAGAGGTTTATTGAAATAAATATTTTTAAACTTTGTAAAGTCAACCGTGTATAATGCTAGCACACAATCAAGACTTTCTGAAGCCTGTCCGATCTCGTCAGCTCGTTTCAACACGATTCCAGACCTGGCAGTGTTCAGTGTCACGTCCAGCTCTTGCTTCAGTCCACACATTCTGTGACAGAGCTGCAGAAGATTCGTGCAGCATGCAGATCAAATGTGCATGAGTTAAATCTGTCTTTGTTATTACCTTTATATATATATATATATATAGGCTATTATATAATAAATGATACTTACATCATTATTAACAGAGATATTCACATGTTTATTTAAAAAAGAAAGAAAGAACTCAAACATGTTTAGTTGTCCTCTACAGTATTTTTATTTTATTTTCTGCATTTCGAAGCATGCCAGGGAAATGCGATTCTGCATAGTGTCGGCTATAGGGATGCCAAGAATTCATTTCTTTACAAGACTTCCTTATGTACAGCAAAATAGGGAAGGAGAAAAATAGCAATCCAGTGTAAACGAATAACCAAAATAAATGAAAACCCAAAAGATTGAAAAGTATGTACATACGAGAATAATTTCAGTTGTTTTCAAAGAGGTTTATTGAAATAAATATTTTTAAACTTTGTCAAGTCAACCGTGTATAATGCTAGCACACAATCAAGACTTTCTGAAGTCTGTCTGATCTCGTCAGCTCGTTTCAACACGATTCCAGACCTGGCAGTGTTCAGTGTCACATGTCCAGCTCTTGCTTCAGTCCACACATTCTGTGACAGAGCTGCAGAAGATTCGTGCAGCATGCAGATCAAATGTGCATGAGTTAAATCTGTCTTTGTTATTACCTTTATATATATATATAGGCTATTATATAATAAATGATACTTACATCATTATTAACAGAGATATTCACATGTTTATTTAAAAAAGAAAGAAAGAACTCAAACATGTTTAGTTGTCCTCTACAGTATTTTTATTTTATTTTCTGCATTTCGAAGCATGCCAGGGAAATGCGATTCTGCATAGTGTCGGCTATAGGGATGCCAAGAATTCATTTCTTTACAAGACTTCCTTATGTACAGCAAAATAGGGAAGGAGAAAAATAGCAATCCAGTGTAAACGAATAACCAAAATAAATGAAAACCCAAAAGATTGAAAAGTATGTACATACGAGATGTCCTTCATGATTGGAAACTGGTAAAGCCTGTTTAATAGTTGCATGGATTTGGGTTGCGTTTGGCCGGTTTTATGTTCTCGGTGTCTAAAGTTGATGGCATAATGCCCTTGGCTTCAAATCCCTGTAAATAGATGTAAAGAGAGCAGAGATCCTCCTCTTTAGTAAGAGAGAGACGGTGTAAAGTGCACAGCGGTACACCGAACATCAGGAGAAACACACATTACACACACAAAACCCATTCAGCAGGACAGATTATCATCCAAACGTGACGTGGAGAATAACCACAGAATGAAACGCAATAATATCGTTATATAACCTCAAAGCAGGCTGAATTTCTCCGCTCACAGTCACCTGACACAGATTAAGAGCAATCCTGGATTACTAACAACCAAACAAGCTAAAAATAAATGTGTCAGAGACTATTTCATTTCTCCACCTGTGAGCAATGTGAGGGTGAATCTCACAAAAAAAAAAAAAAAAAAAATTATGTATATATATATTTTTTATTTATTTATTTTTTTTAAATTGTGGGATTCAAAAAAAAAATATGATAGTTTTTTTGTGTGACAAATTCTCTCAATTTTTTTTTACTGAGTTTCAAAACTAATTAAATATACATATCCACATTTTTATACATTAAAGCAGTATTTGTTGGCTTTAATTTTTGATGGTTTAAAAAAAATCATAATAATGAATAATGAATTACAATCTAAAGAGAATCATCATTGAGAATAATAATAAGTATAAAAATCCTAAAAATAGATTTTGTTAATAAAATTTGACCTGTATGTGTTAATGTGAGATTCACCCGAATATGATGGTGAAAAGACTCCTATACACCGAATTCATGGAGACACTAATAATAATAATATTAAAATGCATAACAAATATGAACTAGACAAACATGTGCAAACTCCTGCACTCATGAAAGTAAACGTGACGATTGTTATTTAATGCAGTAGTGTTGAACAGTGCTTTCACATCGACACGCGGTGAAATCCACCTTCCTTGCGTTCAGTTTACCAGTTTAATTCAAAATAGATATAATATTTGGTATCAACAAAACATAAATCACAATTAAAAACCTCTAAATTCAAGCCTAGAGGCAGAACGATACAATCGTGGCCATGATTCACGTACGGATGCTGATGCACAACACGTTCTCATGCTAATATGCCTTCCTTCCTCAAGAACGCTTATATTAAATATTATAGTCATTTAAATATAATAATGGTAAGTCTGATATAAAATAAATGGCTAAATATTAAAAGTGTTTATTATCGCATGCTTAAGAGCGTATATAAAGTTGATTTTTTTCATTGGTGCACACGTCAATGGAAAACCAAAACCAATTCATTTTCAAGTTCAAGAGCTCATAAATAATTATGTATATATATATTTTTTATTTATTTATTTTTTTTTAAATTGTGGGATTCAAAAAAAAAATATGATAGTTTTTTTGTGTGACAAATTCTCTCAATTTTTTTTTACTGAGTTTCAAAACGAATTAAATATACTTTCCACATTTTTATACATTAAAGCAGTATTTGTTGGCTTTAATTTTTGATGGTTTAAAAAAAATCATAATAATGAATAATGAATTACAATCTAAAGAGAATCATCATTGAGAATAATAATAAGTATAAAAATCCTAAAAATAGATTTTGTTAATAAAATTTGACCTGTATGTGTTAATGTGAGATTCACCCGAATATGATGGTGAAAAGACTCCTATACACCGAATTCATGGAGACACTAATAATAATAATATTAAAATGCATAACAAATATGAACTAGACAAACATGTGCAAACTCCTGCACTCATGAAAGTAAACGTGACGATCGTTATTTAATGCAGTAGTGTTGAACAGTGCTTTCACATCGACACGCGGTGAAATCCACCTTCCTTGCGTTCAGTTTACCAGTTTAATTCAAAATAGATATAATATTTGGTATCAACAAAACATAAATCACAATTAAAAACCTCTAAATTCAAGCCTAGAGGCAGAACGATACAATCGTGGCCATGATTCACGTACGGATGCTGATGCACAACACGTTCTCATGCTAATATGCCTTCCTTCCTCAAGAACGCTTATATTAAATATTATAGTCATTTAAATATAATGAGGTTAAAGTCTGATTTAAAATATTAAAGGTGTTTATTATCGCATGCTTAAGAGCTTATATGAAGTTTCTTTTTTCATTGGTCCACACGTCAATGGAAAACTAAAATGTCTACAATTCATTGTCAAGAGCTCAGAAATGTACCAAATAATAATGAATAACCATGTGACTGTGACTGCAGGCCGTAAACACCGCAGACGATGAGGAAAAACCAAGGAAAAACATTTGGTCCAACCCAATCTTCAATATTTGGTTTCGTTTGTGGTTTAAAGGATTCGGTATTGCTAAAGCTAATGTTTTTCTAACTATAAAAAACAAAAAGCTGGAAAACAAAGGAACCGAAGCCAAGTGGGACGTGACACGCGTTCGACTCGTTGCATATTGTTCGTCCAGTGTCAGAACACATGATATGCTTCATCAGTAACGGCACAGCTTTAAACACCTGCCAATCACCCCATCCAGCCAATCAAGTGTGCTTGGGCGGGGCCTGAGGCTCCGCCTTCTTCATCCACACACAGGTTATTATTATTATAATGATTTTCTTCTGTTAGGCCAGCTAACACTAACGAGTTCAGTCAGTTTTGGAAGCGCGGCAGACATGAAGATAAAGATCGAGAGAGTC
>NW_015505900.1:606303-616549 GCF_001515645.1 Sinocyclocheilus grahami
ATTTATCAATGTTTATACATTTTAATACTTCGCTTTTAGGCATTATATATATATACCTCCCTTTTGTCTGTTTTTATTAATTAGATTAACTGATTGATTCAGCTGTGATTTATTTATTTCTAAACTATTTTTATGATATATACAGGACAGGAGAACAGTGTACCTGCAATTTTACTTACGCATGCTTGTGCATTTTAATGCTTTACTTTTATGCATTAAATTATTCATATTTAATTATATATATATATATATATTTTTTATCATTACCCCCTCAATTTTTTTTAAACATTTTTAAACATGTATTTATTTATATTATGATCTTTTTAATGATGCCTATAGGACGGGGGAAAAAACTAAAATACAATAAATACTATACACTAAATCAATACTTAAAATAAATAATAAAAATATTTTGGTATGACTGCACAAGACTTGGACTGTGGTATATGAGTGATATGAACAATTTATTTATTTTGTATCCGTTTTGGAGTTTGACAGTCACTAGACACTAGACAGTCACTGACTTTCATCTTTCTCTGTCTAGCTTGTACTTATTTGAACAATGCTTGAACTTGGTATGACGAGCACTTCCAGTGTCTGTTTGCCTCTTAAGATGAATCGCTTGATGTATTCCCCAACTGTAAGTCACGTTGGATATAAGCATCTGCTACATGAATAAATGTAAATGTATTCATTGGATGCTTTCAAAGAACAGCAGCGATGTTCTGCTAAACATCTGCTTTTGTTTTCCACAGAAGAAATGCAGTCATGCAGGAAAGTCATGAGGGTGAGTAAATGATTTTTGGTTGAATTATTCTTTGAAGCGTGTGCGTTCAGAGTTACACAATTTTACAGAAGACTTCCTGTAGGTGGCACTAAAGGATAAACACAGAATCGGTCAAACTGACCTTACAGTAAACTTTGCTGCATTCAAACCGGAAATACAGCTTGAATGACTTAAATGGGGTGCATCCTGGAAAACTGATCCTAGATCCTTAAAAATAAGTGTTGTATGTAGTATAAAAGATCTTGGATTTTACAAAACGTCACCATCACTGAAATAAGTCACACCTACCTAAGATGGCCACCACTACATCTCCACGTAAGATCTCGATGGAGCCGCGGGAGATGAAGTAGATCGCGGTCAGGACGTCTCCGGCGTGCACCAGCGTGTCTCCCGGCGGGGCGTGTGTGGTCTTGAACTTCATGGCCAGCGCTCGCAGACACCCTTTACTAGAGCCCTTGAACGCTTTACAGTTCTGCAGGAGAGTCCGGTTCAGATGCAGACAGATATCGGCCTGCAGACACTCTGGGAAACGTGCTGGAAACCGATATATATTTTATTTTTCAGGATACTTTGATGATTAGAAAGTTCAAAAGAACAGCATTTATGCCATTTGCGTAGCCTCATGGGATCTGCAGTCTCATAAAACAAATGAAGGACACAAAATCTTACTTTTTTGTAGTACTTTGTTGTCTTTAAATCAACATTTTAATGTAGTGATTCATTTCAGAGCTGAGTGGTTCAGTAAAGAATTTTTCGAAAAATTCATTTCACTCAGCAGCACAGCAATCATAACGGCTCTGACTGTCCAATCAGAACGCTCCACTGCTCCTTAATGAGAGGAGCTGACGGCTGGAGGTGGACGCTCATTTGTTTTCTTTACTTCAATGCGTTATCTCATTAAACTCTGCATTTGGGGCTGGTAATAGTAGAGGATGTGCTGGTGAGGACAGTTGCTAAATGAACTCATTATTTATAATACACACATGTAATCCAGCTCACAGATCACTTTAAAGGTGATGCATGTGAGTTTGTTAGCGTTAAAAGAATAGTTCACCCAAACGTGAAAATGTGCTGGAAATGTGCTCACTCTCAGGCCATCAAAGATTAGGATGAGTTTGTTTCTTCATCAGGTTTGTAGAAATGTAGCATTGCATCAGTGTCTCACTGCAAGTGAATGGGTGCCGTCAGAATGAGAGTCCAAACAGCAGATAAAAACATCACAATAATCCACAAGTAATCTACACCACTCCAGTCCTGTGCTGTGGATTACTTGTGGATTATTGTGATGTTTTTATCAGCTGTTTGGACTCTCATTCTGACGGCACCCATTCACTTGCAGTGAGACACTGATGCAATGCTACATTTCTCCAAATCTGATGAAGAAACAAACTCATCTACATCTGGGATAGCCTGAGGGTGAGCACATTTCCAGCAAAAATTTCCATTTTTGGTTGATGTAAGGCAGCAGGTGGACTCACGGCGTTCATGTCGATGCCGTTGGTGTAGGACCAGGCGTGCTGGAAATATTCCTCCAGTCTCTGGCGCAGCGGGTTGGGAATCTGATGGAAGCGGATGAACTCTCTCACCCGCAGCATCTGAGTGTGATAACGAGCCGTTCCGGAGTACAGCCGCTGGATGATGGCTGACACGTTCCCGAAGATACTGGCGTACATGAGCGCTGAACAGGAACAGGAAGGGCAAGGTTAAAAATAGCATCCTGATGAAGCACTATACAGGTACATGCTTCACACTTTACTGTGTGACATCGGCTTAGATCAGCGCCTGTTTCCTCGCTGGCGGACAAGACTATTATGCTGTTAACAAGCACTTTTCTGTGCGGTTATAAACATCTCACAGCATACAAAAAATGAGCTTAGACCTACAATGTAAAAATTAGTTTTCCAAGTTGTCAATATAAAGATTATTGGAGTATGTTTTACAAGAAAATAGTATTTAAGTACTTGAACATTTCTTACTTGCTGTTTCTTTGTAATTAATTTAGAAATTTACTAGAACTTTCTGTTGCAAAAAAATAAATATTGAAGTATGTTTTACAAGAAAAGAAACTAAAATATCACCTGGGCCTGATTTTTTCACACTCACGAATGAAATAAAGCTATTATATGCAGTAAAACACAAAAGAAATACGATTGAGCAAATGAGGCTTTTTGCAGTCCTTCAGCTGTTAAATGTTGAATATTGAGCGTTTGATCTCTACAGTCTGCTGACTTCAGCTGTTGAATGTAATGAACAATCTTGTATCAGATTGAAGAAGTCGTGTTGATTTTCTCCTTTCGCCCTCTTCCGAAATGTAATTCTGCAGCGCCGATGATAAATGCTTCTACCGGCCATAAAAATGGAAATTACTTCATGGTTATTGAGGTCTAATATATGTGCGGCAGTGATATTATTCAAGTGCCAATTCATCATTCATTGCTGCGATCAGGACCTACAAAAATGAGCTATCAGGATGATTTGTTCAACAAAAATTAAAAAGGGAGGATGTTTCATCAGCATGTTGATCATAAAGTGCACAATAAAAAAATCTCTTTAGAGAACAAACACATGCATCTCAAATGAAGATTTCATCTGAACTACAAGACATTCAGGATGAAGATCAACACTCAGACGAGCTTTAAGGGGCCAGTTATGCTTACTTTGTATTCTCTGGATCTATTTACTTAATTAAAAATACACAAAATGCAATTTATACACACAATGACGTCCGTACATGCGCCGATGATAAATGCTTCTACCGGCCATAAAAATGGAAATTACTTCATGGTTATTGAGGTCTAATATATGTGCGGCAGTGATATTAACGTGCCAATTCATCATTAATTGCTGCGATCAGGACCTACAAAAATGAGCTATCAGGATGATTTGTTCAGCAAAAATTAAAAAGGGAGGATGTTTCATCAGCATGTTGATCATAAAGTGCACAATAAAAAAATCTCTTTAGAGAACAAACACATGCATCTCAAATGAAGATTTCATCTGAACTACAAGACATTCAGGATGAAGATCAACACTCAGACGAGCTTTAAGGGGCCAGTTATGCTTACTTTGTATTCTCTGGATCTATTTAGTTAATTAAAAATACACAAAATGCAATTTATACACACAATGACGTCCGTACATCTCTTTTATGATGAATGTTTTCAATGTCTAGAACAAAGTTCATTGTCATCAGATCATAACAGAGAGAAAAAAGGCTCATTTATTATATTATTATTTTAGTATTATAGTTTCGATTTTAAAGTTTTTGTCATTTTTATATTATTAATATTATTATTTTTTTTTTTTAATATGTGTATGTTATTAAGTATATTTCTGTTTTGGTTTTTAGTATTTTATTACATTAATTTAAACTAATTGAAAATGAGAAATGTTGCCTGAAAATTAAATATTTGAAATAAAATATTTATTTCAGTTAATAATTAACATTTATTTGATTATTTATTATATTATTATTATTTAAAGGAATTAGTTTTGTAATAACACACACACACACACATATACTGTATATATATAAACCAAACAAGAAGGAAGTAATTTTGTTTAAAATTCTTTAAAAAATAAGTTAAATACGTCACTATTCAAATATTTATATAAAACATTTTTATAATGTAGTTTAACATAAACTTTCACTATATATATATTGGAATGATAACAAACAAAATTCAAATATGTTATACAAAATCTTAGCCAAGTCATTAGAAACAAACATTAATACAAATATTATATTTCTACAAATTTTTAAACTGGATTTTTAAAAACTCTACCATCGTCTTGGACCTCTAAACTTACGGCTGACTCTTAAGCAGCGAAACATACTCACATCCAATCAGCATGACACAGATGGAGAAGATCTTCTCGGAGTTGGTGTTGGGCGACACGTTCCCGAAGCCCACGCTGGTCAGGCTGCTGAAGGTGAAGTATAAAGCGGTCACGTATTTGTCCTTGATGCTGGGTCCCGATCCCCTGATGCTGCTGTTGTGTGGTTTGCCCAGATCCACGCCGAGCGCATGCAGCCAGCCGATGGAGCGGTTCTGCTCCACGTTCCCGATGGCGAACCAGATACAGGCCAGCCAATGAGCGATCAGAGCGAACGTGCACATCAGCAGAAAGAGGACGGCCGCGCCGTACTCAGAGTAACGGTCCAGTTTACGCGCCACGCGGACGAGACGTAAAAGACGCGCCGTCTTGAGCAGGCCGATGAGGGTGGTCTGTTGAGTTGGCTAAAATAAAATAAAATAAAGAAAAAAAATAACAGATTTATAACGGGATTTATGCAGGTTTCTGATACCAAGTAATATCATTTTAAAGGGACAGTTCACCCAAAAAAGAAAATGCTGTCATGAATCTTTTTCCATACTATTGAAGTCAATGGCTACTGTCAACTGTTTGGTTACCAACTTTCTTCAAAATATCTTCTTTTTTGTTCAACAGAAGAAAGAAACTCATACAGGTTTGGAACAACTTGCGAATTAAATGACAGGATTTTCATTTTTGGGTGAACTGTCCCTTTAAGAAACACAATAATGTCTTGCATTAGCAACACTTTGACGTTTGACAATACAACTTCCAACCGATCTCCTTTACTTTTTAATTCATTTTACTTTTAGCTTAGTGCTTGAATATCTCTGTTCACAACCACTTGAATATGGAAATAACTTTTACTGCACCTTATACTCTAAAAAATGCTGTTGTTTCAACCCAACTTTGGGTCAAATATGGACTAACCCAACTTTTGGGTTAAAAATGTAATTTAAAAATGTAACCCAACAGCTGGGTTAGTCTATATTTGACCCAAAGTTGGGTTGAAGCAACTCAGCATTTTTATGATTACAGTGCAAAAAAATAATGTCTCGTCTTGTTTTCCCAGTGCAAATGTCTAAAGATTCTTAAATCAAGATACATTTAACTTAAGAAGCAAAATTATATAAGTCTATTTAAATTTTAATTTATCAAAATGAAGTGAGTTATGACTAAAAAAGAACAAATATCTGCCAATGAGGTAATTTAATTCAAAGGGAAATCAATTTTTATTCTCCACCGACAGATGTTTGTTCTTGTTTTAAGCATAAACTTATTTAATTCTGTTCTGTTTCTCAGAAAACAAGACTTCATATGTTCATTGTGCATCTCAAGTAAATGCATTTAAGGATGTTAAATCAAGAAAAAAGGGAAAATATTCATTTTTAGCAATGTATGCAACATTTAATGCCACGACTTCATGTCCATATGGCCTCTGAATGTTCTCTGAATCTCTTCAGTGTTTGACAATACAACTTCCAACAGATCTTCATGACTTTTGAATTCATTTGAACTAAATAAATAAATAACTTAAAAGACTTAAATAACTTCTACTGTAGCTTCTGATCCCTCTACAAACAAGTGATGATCTTCCTTTGTATTTTTGTCTTGTTCTCCAGTGAAAATGTCTAAAGATGTTTAAAACCAGATGCATTTACTTGAGAATAAAAATGATAAGATAACTCTTGTTTAATAAATAACTGATGAATCTCAAGTAAATGTATCCTGATTTAAGGATGTTTCGATATTTGCATTGGAAAACAACAAAAATCTAAGTATTCATTTGCAAAATGTAATGTCATGACTTCATGAATTAAAAACTTTCTGCTCTGATTTAAGGCCTTAATTTGTGGAAACATGAATTAAAACTTTTGAAGACCTGCAGAAAACATACTGTACATTACATTTATTCGTTTAGCAGACACTTTTATTCTAAGTGTGAAATGAGGATATAAAAGAGGTGCGAGGCAAGCAATTTATCATAAGACCTGACAGCACATGCAGTAGAAAATGGCAAGTGTAAAAGATAAATGAGTACACAAGAGCTGGAGCACAGATTCACCTCTGTACTCATCTCCTCCCCGGTGCGGTCTATGAGCAGGTCGAAGGGAATGGCGGCCACCATGTCGATGAGGAACCAGCCTTTGAAGTAATGCACGGCGATGCGCAGCGGGTGGCTGACCACCTCGTCGTTGGCGTTGACGTAGGTGGTGCGGAAGTTGATGATGATGTCGATGATGAACATGATGTCCACCATGAGGTCCACCACGTTGAGCGGGCTGCAGGAGTAGCTGCAGTTCTGCCCGGAGCTGTCCTCGTCTCCGTCGAGCAGGAAGGCGGCGGAGTACGGCGTGAGGATGGCCGTGTAGATCACCAGCAGCAGGATCAGCCAGTCCCACACCGCCTTGAACGGGCTGTAGTGCAGCACTGTCCACCTGTGGATGCGCGGCGTCTGGAGCTTGTACTCCGGCAGAACGTCAGCGCCCAGCGACAGCACCTGCAGGGAAGACAGAGACCAGAGCGGCTGCTTAAACAGAAAGTGACGTGACAAAAAAGTGACGTGACATGTGGCCATACTAGGAATTAGTGCTCTGCATTTAACCCATCCAAAAGTGCACACACACAGCAGTGAACACACACCCGGAGCAGTGGGCAGACATTTATGCTGCAGCGCCCGGGGAGCAGTTGCTCAAGGGCACCTCAGTCGTGGTATTGAAGGTGTGAGAGACCGCTGTACATTCACTCCCCCCACCTACAGTCCCTGCCGGTACAAGACTCGAACCCGCAACCTTTGGGTTGCGAGTCCGACTCTCTAACCATTAGGCCACGACTTCCCCAGGAAAGCATTTCCAAGCCGCTCGTGTTTGAAAACCGTTCACTGGATCGGCATCGGCAGGCAGAAGAATGTCGACGACAGTGAAGAAATTCAGGAAGAAATATATGCAATAAATGTGTTTTCTTTTTTCTTTCCACAAGCCACTAGCATTTGATATTGCTTTGGCATAGTCAGCATTTTCTCATCATCTAAAAATGAATGAAAACACAACAAATTATTGTGGGGAAAAAAAAAATAATCAAAACACAATGAGGAACTAAAAGGTTTTTGGCTGATTCTGGCCACATAAATAAATGTGCAATAATATATTCAACATATTATACAAATAAATATACAAATAATCATTAAAAATTACAAAAAATGGCATTACATAAAATAACAAAATTCTAATATTATATATATATATATATATATATATATATATATACAGTGGGTACGGAAAGTATTCAGACCCCCTTAAATTTTTCACTCTTTGTTATATATATTATTTCAGCTAGCTGCCAAGGAAACATTTCTTATTTTCATATAGAAATTAATGTAATCAATTGTTGGAATACAGTACAGTCTTGAAATGGTTTTCTTATGATTCAGATTTCACTCCAAACAAGTTTGATAACAGATTTAAATTGTGGTCAAATAAAGGAATGACTTATTTTTGCAGCATCATTGAGAAAGGTGACATTTTAAGCTTTCAGTTATTAAAGACATTTTTTTTTCTAGAAAATAAAGATTTTTACAGACACCTTCAAGTTCCACATTATTATGATCAAAAATCAAAAGGAAAACTAGAAGATTATCTGAACCCATTGATAGACTTACTTGAGAAGGCACATGCATCAGGTATTAGATATAAGATAGTTAAGTCTCAGATATACAAGTGTATACACTCCACAACTCTATCAAAGAGAAATGGATGACAGAGAGTGAAACGATCTTTACTGATGAAGAGTGGTCATCTATATGGAAATGAACTAGCTCATTAAATTTGAAGGAATATTGTTGGAAAAATATAGAAACAGATATAGAAACAGCAGATAATAAATACCTGATGGCTGTGCTTTTGGCAGCCAGTAAGAAAGCAATCACACGTAAATGGTTAAAACAAGAGAGACAGAAAGAATTTCTATGTATCAGAAAGAAGGTCTGATTTTGCTGCTATAAATAAGTAGAAGATGATTAATGTATGGATATACGTATATAATTTATGCTTATGTGTGTGTACATATACATACTCTGTTTAGTGTCTACATATATACTGAAAGTCATTTGAGTCTGGATGGAACTGAATTAGGACACATTTTATAACCCTGGATGTATATAGTTACCCTTTTTGCGTTTTTTTATTTTACTTTAATTGTTGTACTTTGATACAATTTAACAAATTTTGAGTATAATTTATATTTAAAACATATTAGGTAATTATACATGTCATTATACATGTATAAGCGTGTTTTAAACATGCTTATACATGTTTAAAACACATTAGGTAATTATACACTCACTCACTCACTCACTCACTCACTCACTCACTCACACTCACTCACTCACTCACTCACTCACTCACTCACACACACACACACACACACACACACACACACACACACACACACACACACTTAAATAATAATATAAAAAATGACAACAACACAATAAATTTACTAAAACTTTAACATTAAAATAAAAACAGAAAATGTAAAAACTAACTCAAAATGTTAATAAAAACTCTAATAGCATCTCAATGATACTAACATAATAACACAACAAATAATAAAACACACACAACATGTATAACAAGGATTATAAGATTTTAATGCACACAGTGGATGTAATATTGTAGTAATATTGTGAAATATTATTAGGAAATTGAGCAGTAGCACACTAGTGAGGGAGGGTGAATTGACACAAGTGCACTGTGTTGGTGTGCGAGAGGAGCTGACCTCTGCTGATGGGTTTATATAAAGCGCTTGTGCTGCTGTCGGTGAAACTCACGACGGATGTTTCTCTGCCGTCTGCGTGAGTCCAACACTTTATGTTTCGATGCACAAATGAACACTGCTGTGTGTTTACGTTTACGTAAAGCTTAATTTGAGTAAACGTAATTTGAGACGGAGGCTCATGCTCTGAAAGTATTCTCTCTGTCAAAGACGCTCAGCTGTTTTACTGCTATATGAATTATTGCACACACAGACAACCAGACCATTCATATGCTTGTTATGCAAAATGACATGATATATACAAGAATGTTTCTTAATAATTCACACTGACAAGAAAGAGACTGATTTAAACAAATAATCAGAAAGCAGCACAAGATCTCATCAGTCAGTGTCAGATGTAAGGTCCGCGCACCTGGCCCAAGGAAGGTATCCAGTGGCGGATGAAGGTCTCTTGCGTGTTCGGTCTTTTCAGCGCGCAGAGTTATTCAATTTAGGTTTAACTCAATCTGACTCCATTTTAGTATCTGAATTCTAATTTAGGTTGAAAGGCACATTGGTTGTTTGTCGGTCTCTGATTATTCTTACATTCGATTATTCTAATTAACTCTTTACTTTGTATTTTTTCTCGTTCACTAGGAATCTATGTCGTTTTAGGATGCCTCACGCCGGCCGCTATGCGTGGGCTCCACGATCACAAACTCGCCATTCTAATCCTTATTCAGAGGTTTGTGGCTAATCTGTTTAGCCCCCTACAGCTACCCATGTAATATTCCGACATTAATCAGCGGTTCTTATTAATTCTGAAATTATATACATGGTTACCGTAACTGAGTACAACTTAAACTAAGGTCAAGCGGTTAGTCAGAAACC
>NW_015505900.1:620201-622306 GCF_001515645.1 Sinocyclocheilus grahami
AATTAAATGTAACAATTTATTATCAGTCAGGTAAATATGTATTATGCCAATTATCTCCACAGCCAATTCAACGATATCAAATCAATACAAGACATCAAACTCTCAACGACGAATCTAAGAGTAAAATGCATACCTGAGATTAAATGTATTAGATGTATTAGAAAAAAACATAGTACAGAGTGTGTGGAGATACTCTGTACTACGGGCATTCTGGCTCCAGAATCGCCCTGACCCTTTTATTATCAGTCAGGTAAATATGTATTGTGCCAATTATCTCCACAGCCAATTCAACGATATCAAATCAATACAAGACATCAAACTCTCAAAGATGAATCTAAGAGTAAGATGCATACCTGAGATTAAATGCATTAGATGTATTAGAAAAATACATAGTACAGAATGTGTGGAGATACTCTGTACTACGGGCATTCTGGCTACAGAATCGCCCTGACCCTTTTGCTGCAATCCTTTAAATACAAAACTAAGAAAAAACATCCTCCAAATGGAGGCCTGTACAAACAATTGGAATTTGCATTAAGCCAGGTCCCAGACCTGGGTGGTCTACACCTCAATGGGAACAAAAGGTAATTTGCATGGAATTGCTCTCTACGGTAATCAAAGTTTCTCTTAACTCTTAGGATCTGTATTATCTTTTAGTAAGATTAAGACCATTGTACCACTTGCCCTGAAACTATTCAAATGAAACCAAACATGACTGTAAATCTTATTTGCATTCATTTAGAACATTATATTCTTGACCAGTTTGAGTGAATCCAGTGGAGGGAGGAGATGAAAAGGCACAGATGCATATGTGAGAGAGGCGTTTCCCGCACCACCCCTCTGTGGGGTGTCCTGAAGATGCCAGTGCATTGTTTGCCTCTCAGGAGATCAAAGTATTCTGGTTTCTTTTATCCTTACACAGATTTATGAGCGTACAGTAATTTCTGACATGTTCATGTCATATCTCATCTGCTGAGCGCAGTGTTTTTTCAGTAAGAAGTTTTCCCTCCACAATTTTCTTTACTTAACATGAAAACACAAAAATGAACTACAACTTCTGCTAAACGGACAATGTTTTTGGCAGTCTAATCACCAATACATTGTATCTTATATTATATTATATTATATTACTATATGTACTATTTATATAGGGTTTTTAAAAAATATTTTCTGTTTTCATTTTAATTTTAGATTAGTAATTTTTTTTGTCATAGTTTTGGTTTTAGTTAACTATAAGAAACTATTAAAAATCCTTTTAATAGTTAAAAAAAAAATTCTACATGCAGATGATATTCTCAGTCATTTTGAAAAATGTATTTGAGTATTTATGCATACAGCAATGCACAGCATACATAGTAATAGTATGCACATGAGCAGATACGCGCTGGTCCAGTCATATCCGTTCATCTGCGTGTGGCCTGTCCGTGCGTCTCAGCTTCCCTCAGATCTCCTCATTACTCTCCAGCTGAGGTTCATGTGTCGTCTCAGGATACGCTTCATGTCTGCTGATGGTTTGAGCAGCGGAGCTCCATGTCGCCCTCGTCTCAGATGGTTCTGCTCGGGTGAGCCGCTCTCACAAACGCAGGGCATTGTGGGGGTCAGCAGGTGTTCTGCGCGCACAGACCGCGGGCGAGAGCAGGTGGCGCTCTGACACACCACGATCACACAGCATTTACAGCAGCACACTGCTGCGGGAGTCATCATGGGAAATGTCCTCCAGCTGTCTGTCTTTACTAGAACACGTCAGCTGCGGTGACGGCTGAAAAGAGCAGAAACGCTCGGAAAGCATGACTAACGCTAGTGCTTCCACCAGCACTAACAGACCGTCTGTGGGCGAATTATAACTCGATCGGGATGATTTCTGGAGTCGCCGTGATACTCAGGTGTTGTAGGTGGTTTTAGTATGTTGCTATGCAGTTGCTCAGGTGTTGTGGGTGGTTGCTAGGGGGTTGCTATGCAGTTGCTCAGGTGTTGTCTGAGGTTTTAGTATGTTGCTAAGCAGTTGCTCAGGTGTTGTGGGTGGTTGATAGGGGGGCTGCTATGCAGTTGCACAGGTGTTGTGGGTGGTTGCTAGGGGGTTGCTATGCAGTTGCTCAGGTGTTGTC
>NW_015505900.1:624000-638570 GCF_001515645.1 Sinocyclocheilus grahami
GGTGTTGTGGGTGGTTGCTAGGGGGTTGCTATGCAGTTGCTCAGGTGTTGTGGGTGGTTTTAGTATGTTGCTATGCAGTTGCTCAGCTGTTGTGGGCGGTTGCTAGGGGGGTTGTTATGCAGTTGCTCAGGTGTTGTGGGTGGTTTTAGTATGTTGCTAAGCAGTTGCTCGGGTGTTGTGGGTGGTTGCTAGGGGGTTGCTATGGAGTTGCTCAGGGGTTTGGCGTGGTTTTGGTATGCTTCTAGTAGGGGGGTTGTTATGCAGTTGCTCAGGTGTTGTGGGTGGTTTTAGTATGTTGCTATGCAGTTGCTCAGCTGTTGTGGGCGGTTGCTAGGGGGGTTGTTATGCAGTTGCTCAGGTGTTGTGGGTGGTTTTAGTATGTTGCTAAGCAGTTGCTCGGGTGTTGTGGGTGGTTGCTATGCAGTTGCTCAGGTGTTGTCCGAGGTTTTAGTATGCTGCTAAGCAGTTGCTCAGGTGTTGTGGGTGGTTGCTAAGGGTTGCTAACAGTAACACAACAGATCGCTAAAATGTCAAAGTACCGTTTCGATCACTTTTACATGGAAACCCATTTCCACCACAAAACAATCATGCTAAATCATGCTTTTATAAATCAAAATGATTTAAAAAGCCAAAATTAAGACATAAAAATAAATTATGAGATAAAAACTCATAATTATGACAATTCGATTTTTTTGTCATAATTTCTACTTTTATCTCATAATGACTTACTTTGTCACAATTTCAAAATGTTGTCATAATTATCACTGTATCTCATAACTGTCTATTTATCTCATAATTATGACTTAGTATGTCATAATTTTGACCTTTTCCTCACATAATTATGACTATTTGTTATAATTTTGACTTCTCATAATTGACTTTTTATCATAAATTTGACTTTCTCATAACTGACTTCTCATAATTATGACTTAGTATGTCAATTATGATCTTTTGCTCACATAATTATGACTACTTATCATAAATGTAACTTTATCTCATAATTGACATCTTAGTATGTAAACTTTGACATTTTGCTCACATAATTATGACTACTTGTCATAATTTAGACTTTTTATCTCATATTTATGACTTAGTATATCATAATGAAATCTGACATTTTGCTCACATAATTATGACATTTATATAATAACTTTTGACTTTATATCTCATAATTGTGACTTAGTATATCATAAGTTTGACATTGTCTTACATAATTATGACTATTTATGTCATAATTATGACTTTTTATCTCATAATTCTGATTTAGTATGTTGTTTATTAAGATTTACCAAAGCATAATGTTTTTCTTCTGTGATGAAAATAGGCTGCCGTTCGGTTATGCCTGTGTTTATGCCGCATTAAATCTCCTCCGACACAGCAAAATAAATCATGTTTTACCAGAGGTGTGAATTTGATGTGATAAAGATCCCCAAAGTTGTTCCATCCTTGTGAGCAGCACGTAAAAACAAACACACAGACTGACCAGTGTGGTCCGATTCACAAAACAAATGACTCGTTTGAACTGATTCTTTTAATGAATCGTTCATCAACACACACACTGGTTTGTGTTGTGTGGCACTTGTTTCAGCCAGGACAGCATCAGGACAGCAGCTGGTGATGTAATGTGTGTTTTATTTGCTCTTTGACACATTTATTTGCTGGAGAGCTGATGAGCTGGAGGCTGTTTGACCTCAGGACTCAAATCTTCCTGACGCTGACTCCTTCAGTACAGTCCATCAGCATGTTTTATAGTAGCCCAGTGTCATGGCTGTCTTCTACCTATTCTCTGTGACTAACGTCCTGCACATTAAACTGGGATAAAAAAAGAAACTATTCATCTAATTTCTCAGTTTCGCACAACTGATCATCACATTAGATCATTACATTTGTGTGTAAAGAAACCCAGATTAGATTTAAGACATTAGATTTAATTAAATCTAATTTACTTTTTAATTAATTAATTAATTAATTATTTTTATGTAAATTGTATGCCTACTATTTGTGTAAAACATTTTGGATTACCATTGTGTATGAAACAAGCTATATAAACAACCTTGCAGAAAACAACTGTGTATCAGAAACGTATATTATATCATCCTTTTAATATATCCCTTTATTTCATTTTAATTATTTTTATGTTTTTTTTTATTTCAGTTGTGTTGTGTGTATCCTATTTTTTAATCAAACTGAATAAAATTTTAATTTTAATTAAATTAATTATTTATTTGTGTGCCATGTGTGTGTTTTTATGCCAACAATTTTAATATTTTTTTGTAAATAAATGTAAACATTTTAAGAAATCACTGTGTATAAAACATGCTATATAAATAAAATAAAACATGGTAATTTTACTATTATTAACTGACATTTTAGAAACAATATTACATATCAGAAACATTATATAATCATCCTTTTAATTTATCCCTTCATTTCATTTTCCATTTATTCCATTTTTATGTTTTCAAATTTAGTTTTATTGTTTGCATCTTTATTTTTTTAATCAAAATGAATTTAGAAATTTTGAATTAAATTTTTTGTACTAATACTGCATATCAGATACGTATATGTGACCCTGCAGCACAAAAGCAGTGTTAAGCAGCACAGGTATATTTGTAGCAATAGCCAACAATACATTGTATGGGTCAAAATGATTGATTTTTCTTTTATGCCAAAAATCATTCGGATATTAAGTAAAGATCATGTTCCATGAAGATATTGTACATTTCCTACTGTAAATATATCAAAACTTAATTTTTGATTAGTAATATGCATTGCTAAGAACTTCATCTGAACAACTTTAAAGATGATTTTCTCAATATTTAGATTTTTTTGCACCCTCAGATTCCAGATTTTCAAATAGTTGTATCTCGGCCAAATATTGTCCTCTCCTAACAAACCATACATCAATGGAAAGCTGATTTATGCAGCTTTCAGATGGCTTTTAAATCTCAATCACACAAAATTGACCCTTATGACTGGTTTTGCGGCCCAGGGTCACATATGTATTTTCTACTGCAATGAAAAGCGCTTCAAAACAAGGTTGATCATGTTGTTGCTGTTTTAAGTAAAGCTGTATTTAAAGTGTGTGTGCAGACATCAGCTGGCATCACGCCTGAGCTCTTCTGCAGAAATCATCAGCTCTCTTGACCTCGAACGGCCTGATCTCAGTGCAGCCGTCATTCAGCACCTATTAGAGCTCGTTCCCAGCGCGTCCCCTCCTCGGGGACATCGCGCCTTATTTTTAGAAACCTCTGCCACTAAAAAAAGTTTTCAAATCTCCCCGGTGAAGCGTGAAGCAAAACCATGTCCAAAGCCCAAAGACCTGTTTATTCCCACATTCACTGGAGACAAACAGTGGAGGTTTTTTCATGATTCTAGGCTCGTTTTAACATAAATGCTCTTGAGGGACAAAATCATGATGGATGTGATGCTGAGAAATAGGGCGATCGATCGTACGTTAACCCAAATCTCAGATGAAGAGTCATCTGTGATGTCTAATAGAGAGATAAATTCAGCCGTCCATCGGCATCACTGATGAAAATGAGGACTAGAAATGTCCATTTCTCTTCATCTATGAAAAACAGCTCAGAGTAGAAAATGACTCTCAGTGTGTTTTTTGCTTTAAATAAACAATATGAAGCTCTGGTTCAGATGTAAAACAAATTAAAACTGTTTCACTGAGAGATTCCTGGCTCTAAATTGCACTGCCAAATTCACATGAAATATGGAATGAAATCTCATTGCGTTCTCCATCCGAGGTGCTAAAATGAGTCACAGGCCAACGAGAACAAAGTACGAACAAAAGAGCCGTGTCTCCGTCGCTCGGTGAAGAGTTCAACAACATGTCAGCAAGAGTTTCCTTCATCTAAACTCATTCACATCTCCATTAGTCATTTCATCTGATGCAATATAGAGCTCAACATGAGCTCATATCTCTCCACCGACTCATCATACATCACACACCTGAGAATAAACTTTCTCAAACTGTTTGTGGTCTTTTTTTCAAAGTGTCAAGCTACAAAAAGGAGATTTACAGCATTACAGAAACCTTTTTCAATGGAAAACAACAGCAGGATTTGACATTGACATGAACTCTTATTTTTGAGTGTATTGCTCCTTTAAGTGTCATTTCAATCTATTAAAAAGACTAAACTTTTAATGCTGACACCCAAACATATATCAAAGCTGTTCATAAACGTCCACTGCATTTTAATTTCTAACTAAACGAGGCGCTGACAGCATTTAACGAAGGTTTATGAGAGTGAGATTTCCCTCTGGATGTGTCGTGTGTTAATTATATCTACTGAAGGTCTATTCTGTCCATCAGCTTTTTGAGCAACTTTCATTTCACGTGTTCTGATTGATTTGGCAAAGACCCATGAAGATGTTCAAAACTGGACCGAAGGAGTCAGAACACGTTATTTGATCATGAACAAATCATCTGAATGAATCATTTGAATGATTTGAAAGAGGACGGTAGATCAATCCTTCTTTTCTCAGCGAGAAAAAACATGAGCAGAAAGAATTTGTCAACAAAAAACAAGATTTGATACATTTTTTAAATATAATATTATCTAAATTGTTAAACTGAACTGAAAATGACTATTTACACACAATCTTTTAATAAGACATAAATGCAATAAATAAATAAATACATTTTATATTTAATTATTTATATTATATTTATATTACATAATAATTATATACATAATTTCATGTATTTTTATTAATATTTGGAATTCGTTTTTATTTTTATAATTTCTGTTTTCTTTTTTAATTTTAGTTGAAGTTTTAGTCATTTTTGGGGTTTTCTGTCATATTTATTTTTTATTTTCTTTTCAAAATATATCTATAGATTTAGTTAACTATTATAACCCTGATTCATACATTTAACTACTCGCAATATAACACGACCCTGTTTTCTGAATATTAAAAAAATAAAAAAAATAAAATAAAATACATCAACTTCAACATTAAATATCCATTAAAATAGGGTTCTGTCCATTTGACATCCTCTATTATAATTTCCCAGATGTGTGTGAAAGTACTATAGTAAAATATCATTCATATTTGAAGCTCCAATCGAATGCAGCTTTCATGCATTTCATTTCACAATTCAAACCTAAAAGAAATCCCGCAGAGTCAACAGATATTTCACGGGCTGGAAGAAAGCCCTGCGGTAATACAGCAGATCAATTATTGAAGAGCCTCAATTTCTATTATAAACAATGTCAGAAGCTCTGGATCGGTCTGCCTAACAAGCTCTCAGCTTCTCAGTATCTCAGGACCTCTGCGTTTATAGCAAGATAAATAATTCAATCCTAGAGCACTGCGGATAAAATCCAGCAGATTCAAAGCAAAAAGAGTCGCGAGTGAAACTCAAACCACAGAAGCTGAATCATCTATCTGCATCAGAAATGCTCCGCCGCTCATCCTTTTCTTTTGCATCCCCGATGAGTTTCATTTTAAAATGATAAAAGGAAGTCATGCGTTCATCTTTTCCGTCTTCTCTCTCTCGGCAGCAGCTTTCTTCTCAAATCTTCATCGTTACTGTTGCGTCAGGACTTCAGGACGTCTGCGTCCGCTGCTGAAGCTCCTCATGTTTTGATTCTCTGTTGTTCGTGTAAATGTCAGAGTCTGAATGAAGTTTCGTTCTCAGGTCTGTTGAGGATTTGAGAGATTAAATTTGGGACAGTGAGAGTTGAGCGTTTTAGGGGCTTCTGTAATCTGCTTTGGGAGCCGCTTTTCCATCTGCTGATGAGGAACTTTAATAACGCACAAAGTTGCAAAGAATTCATGAGACGCTTTTAAAAAAAAAGCCACATTTCACAGCTGTCGAAAATACTCCGGCTTGCATTGCATTGCATTGAGACGTTGGTGTATGGCGTCACATGAAGATGGCAATACTCAGGAAAATGTACACAGTTAGATAAACATTCCCTTAAAATAAATGCATCAATCAGTCTAAGCTGATATAGTGATGAAGAGACAGACAACAGTAAACTACATCAGGGATTTTTTTGTGAGCTCAGCTCATTTGCCCTAAAATATTTACATACATAAAGTCACATGGGGATTCATATTTCCAGTTTATTTATTTTTCTATTTTATATTTATTTCTATTTACACATATTTATTTTAAAATTATACTCCATATTAAGTTAAAAAAAATTATGATTTAATTATAAGCTTTTCATCAACTCACAACTCACTTTTCATTGTAAATATTTAATCTGATAAATAATTAAATCTAAAGGTGTGTGCACACCAAAAGCTAATTTAATTATTTGCGAAAGTAGATTACATACAAAGTCGCGAATAGATGAGAATTCACGCCGGGCGATGTGAATAAACGAGAATTGGGTGACGTGTTTGCCTCAATCACATCTTCTATGCAAGTTGAAAAATTTCAACTCGAGCGGAAAATTCACATGATGCGTTGCTGCTCAAGCCAATCAGCGAAGAGCTTATTGACACATCTGGCTGTATCAAAAATTAACAAAGTCCTCCTGTAGCAAATCGATGCGTTTTTGTATGAAAAATATCCATATTCAAAGCATAATAATCACTTTAATGTAGCGTGCACCAACAGTTGTACACGGAAGCAGCTCCGGGAGCATAACGTATGAGTTCAGCGCATGCGCCGGCGAGTCTCGTGAAAACCAACGTTTGTTAACAGGAGCAAAAGAAGCAACGCTTCCTTACTTTAGCAAAGGAAAACCAGTCTCCTCTTGGCTTATATCCAAATCCTCCAACATTCTTCTTTACAAATCCTCGTTTTGTACTTCTAATTAGTGACCGTTGTTTTGTTTTGATCTCTCCGCTGCGCTTCTAGGTTCGTCACTTTTGACCGGCGCATGCGCAACGCTGACCTCATACGTCATCCGCCCGGAGCTGCTTCCGTGTACAACTGTTGGTGCACGCTACATTAAAGTGATTATTATGCTTTGAATATGGATATTTTTCATACAAAAACGCATCGATTCGCTACAGGAGGACTTTGTTCACCCCCCGGAGTCGTGTGAGACACTTTTTTATTAAGGATGGGCACCTTTTATTTAACTTCTTTTGGATTGATGCACCGCAACACCCGCTGAGTGGCATTAAACAGCTTGAAAGATCAAAGACAATTTTTAATATAACTCCAACTGGAGTCGTCTGAAAGAAGAAAGTCATATACACCTAGGATGCATTGAGGGTGAGTAATTTATGGGCTAATTTTCATTTTTGGGTGAACTAACCCTTTAAGAGCCGTATTTTAGCCTGTTATTTGGGCTGTGTGGGCTGAATTTGCAGCTTTTTGGTCTGGGTGATGGCCCAGCAACGGTCGCCTGGAGGAGATTGGGTGTGTGTGAGTGTGAGTGAGTTTCAGGCTCTCTAGGGACTAAAGCAATCACCTGTGACGCAAGCAGCCATTCTTAACCCCGTCCACGCCTGACACGTGCTCACCACCGTCACATGGACCGCACCGCTCCGATCTGCACAGAACCTGCATCAGAACTGACCCTCATCACAGTTAATTATTGAGCCTGATATGTGATTCTCTATAGCAGGTATCAAAGACATTCCAGTGGGATTCTGACCATCAAAAACATCAAGACATGAAAGAGACGGAAAAAAAGATCATTTTGGCTAGCGAAGCCACCTGTGACTTTGAAATAAAAACAGTAATTTTCCTATATGCACACAAATGACAGGCCCATAATATTATGCAGAAACTTTTGTCTGCTCAAAAATATTCACTACATATATAACTCATATTTTCTCATCAAAATGACACTAAACATGTCATTTGCTTACTTTAAAAAACGCACTGCTACATCTCTTTTTTTCTAATAACTATAAATCGATCTGACTGGAATATCTGGCATGGACTTCTGCATTCATTCCTCTTCAACAGATCATGACAGATAGTTAAAGACAGAGTTTGTTCTGCTGCCACCGTCAAACACATCTGAATGACGAGCACCAATAACTTATGATAGGAGCGTCACCAACCAGTTTATCTGATTTTAAATTAGCATTAGCAAATTGGCATTAAATTAAAACAGATTTAAAACAGAATAAAGCTAGCCACAGCCTTCAAAGGTTTAGCTCAAAGGATTAGCATTAATAATGACTTAAATATGGGTCAGTTCCTCACATAAAGCATCACATGACTTCAGAAAACTTCAAATACAGCACACCAGTCAAATGAACTAAAAAGTCAGAGAGAAAATCATCAAAGAATGTCATCTGAGAAAACCATCTGTTATATATATATATATATATATATATATATATATATATATATATATATATCACATATTTGTTTATATATAGATTTATTTTTTTATTTTTATTATATAAAATGTCTTACTGAAAATAAAGAAACATACCAAATGAATTAATTGTGAATGATTTAATGACATCCCGGTCTTTCCCCTATGGGATTACATCTCTGCCACAATTCTGCGCACGAAAAATCATATTTTGAGCGTGCAAAAGTGCGTTTTGCATGCGCGCAAACTGAGTTTTGTGGAGAAAATGTTTGTCTCGCAAAGAAGAAAGTATTTCGAGCGCACGAAAATCAATTTTGCATTTAAAATAAGTTTTTGGATGTGTGCAGACCTTCTCTTTTGCGAGTGCAACGTTTCACTAGCTTGCTCACCTGATGCCCGCCCCTCTCTAAATGCCAACAGCTCGCTTGCTCAACACAACCCAGCGTTACAATATGCCATAATTCCAGCCAATCAGAGACCGAGGCTGCTAAATTCTGATTGGCTGCATTGACAACCAATCACAACATTCCTTGCATTACCTCGACAGCAGAAGAGCAAAAATACAGTGCATGCATAATTATGCAAGTTGATATTCTGATCATATTGTTTTCCAAGCACATTTTACCAATTCCAAACGACATCATATATATCACATATTTGTTTATATATATAGATTTATTTTTCATTTAATTATATAAAATGTCTTACTGAAAATAAAGAAACATACCAAATGAATTAATTGTGAATGATTTAATGACATCCCGGTCTTTCCCCTATGGGATTACATCTCTGCCACAATTCTGCGCACGAAAAATCATATTTTGAGCGTGCAAAAGTGTGTTTTGCATGCGCGCAAACTGAGTTTTGTGGAGAAAATGTTTGTCTCGCAAAGAAGAAAGTATTTCGAGCGCACGAAAATCAATTTTGCATTTAAAATAAGTTTTTGGATGTGTGCAGACCTTCTCTTTTGCGAGTGCAACGTTTCACTAGCTTGCTCACCTGATGCCCGCCCCTCTCTAAATGCCAACAGCTCGCTTGCTCAACACAACCCAGCGTTACAATATGCCATAATTCCAGCCAATCAGAGACCGAGGCTGCTAAATTCTGATTGGCTGCATTGACAACCAATCACAACATTCCTTGCATTACCTCGACAGCAGAAGAGCAAAAATACAGTGCATGCATAATTATGCAAGTTGATATTCTGATCATATTGTTTTCCAAGCACATTTTACCAATTCCAAACGACATCAATCTTAATAACTACTATTAATAACTACCACTACGTGCAAAATGCACTTTTGTGCACTCAAAATATGATCTTTCACGCACAGAATTGTGGCAGAGATCTAAACCTATATTCCCCTGATTCAGTCAAAGTGCCATCAAGAATTAAGACAGTACTCCGGCGGTTCAGAGATTTTCTTTCAGCTCCTACAATCTCCATATCAATCGCAGGTATTTAAAGTCTCAGCAGCTGTCCTGAGATCAGTGAGTGCTCATTAACCCTCCATCTCTACTGTAACACTCAACATTCAAACTGAACCCAGATCAGAAACTAAAATTAAGGCATAAATATAATGCCCATGACAGCCATGGTGTTTTATCCTGAATATAAAGAACAGAGTACAGAGTTACATTTCTGTTAAGTTTTTTTTATGTTGTCTTGCTCTGGTTTGCTCAGCTTGTGTCGGTTGATGTTGTTGCTCAGAAGCTCTTTCAGGAGATTCAGTTCAGTTCTCAGTTGTGTTCATTTAATAATCTTAAAAAACTCCATAAAAATACACACAACAGTGCGTATATGTATAGCATTATAGTTGTAAATAAAACTCGCCGTATCTTTGTAATTGTGGAAAAAGTGTACAGCAATTTTTAAAGTTGCAGCTCAAATCATTTGATGAGAAATGTTTGAATTCATATTGAGACCTTTTAATTGCATTCTTGGAAAATCTGACCACAGTTTGAGACATTTCTGAGATATAATATATATTTTAATGATTATATATATTATATTGATTATTACACACACACACACACACACACACACATACACACACACATATATATATATATGACCCTGGACCACAAAACCAATAATAAGGGTCATTTTCTAAAATTGAGATGTATTCAACATCTGAAAGCTGAATAAATAATCTTTCCATTGATGTATGGTTTGTTAGGATAGGACAATATTTGGCTGAGATACCACTATTTGAAAATCTGGAATCTGCAGGTGCAAACAACAAAATCTAAATATTGAGAAAATCATCTTTAAAGTTGTCCAAATGAAGTTCTTAGCAATGCATATTACTAATCAAAAATTAAGTTTTGATATATTTACGGTAGGAAATTTACAAAATATCTTCATGGAACATGATCTTTACTTAATATCCTAATAATTTTTGTCATAAAATAAAAATGGATAATTTTGACCCATGCTATATTTTTTGGCTATTGCTACAAATATACCCCAGTGACTTAACACTGCTTTTGTGCTCCAGGGTCACACTCACACACACACACACAGACACACACACACACATATATATATATATATATATAAAATGCAATCAAAAATTAAGTTTTGATATATTTACGGTAGGAAATTTACAAAATATCTTCATGGAACATGATCTTTACTTAATATCCTAATAATTTTTGTCATAAAATAAAAATGGATAATTTTGACTCATGCTATATTTTTTGGCTATTGCTACAAATATACCCCAGCGACTTAACACTGCTTTTGTGCTCCAGGGTCACACTCACACACACACACACAGACACACACACACACATATATATATATATATATATAAAATGCTAATAGCTATATATTTATACTCATGTGAATTCTAGTCAAATTCGTAGTCATCCTGCTGTGTTAAACATTTAAACATGAATGTGCATATATAAAAAATAGAGGTTCTGGAAACATCTACAGAACATGAAATACTCAATAGATTGAGGCAAGAATTTAATTTTGGCATTCATCCTCTAAAAACAACAAAAAACTGCAACAAACCAGAGACGTTTACTAAAATATCACACAAAAATGTAGTCAAAGTTGTTCCTCATTCTTGAGTTCTTTCCTCACATTAGCACCAGTTCACATAGACACGGACACACAGGTGTGACCCCTCACCTCGGGCCCCTGAGCGGTCAGGCGGGGCATGTTGTCGTCCCAGCGGGTGCAGCTGGTAGTGCCAGCGCCACAGAGTGGCATGAGAGCAGAGCACTGGAGCAGCTCGGTCAACAGTTTGAGCGCCAGCACTACGACCATGATCCCCGCATCGGGCCGCTGCCGTTACGGGCCGAGAGAGCACCTCTGGAACCGCGCCGCACCAAACCCACGGGCCTAAACGAAGCGTTCGTGGGCATCAACCCAAAACCCGACCAGCTCTTTCCAAACACTGTGAGCCGGGAAAGCTCCTCCGAGTTTTGCTTTGCCACGTTCCTGGTCGAGTTTCTTCACAAACGCAGGGATGTTGAGCTGCCACGTGAAGACAAACGCACGCAGATGCAAACAGCAGTCGCCTCGCATTAGTGCACACTGAGAGCAGAAGCTCTATTAGAATCCTACTTCTGTCAGAGAGAGAGAGAGAGAGAGAGAGAGAGGAAGACGCGCTCATTCCCACACTAGCAGACATGCTCTGTTGAAGATAATGGGAGAGGAAGGGAGGGAGTGAGCATGTGCATGAGAGAAGAGCGCAGACCAAAGCTCAGCAACGCGAAGAACACAAAAAACTAATGTGAGATAAGGTGGGCGAAACAAGGAGATGACATCAGATAAATTAGCAATCGAGCGCAAAACAAGCGTCTCCAAACAGAGCGAGAGAAATGGGCTGAAGAGCGCTGGAGCAGAAACAACCAAAGAGCATTTCTCCTTCCTCCCTCTGTTCTCTGTCACACCGCAAACATCACTGGCCAAATCAGTGTTTCTGGTTTGTCATGAAACTGCAGAACTCTACAGACAAACGCTCTATTAATAGCACACGGCTGCAGAGTCGAGCGCTAACAGGACAAATAAACGCTTACGGCAAAGTTATGGCACACACGTGTGTGTGTGTGTGTGTGTGTGTGTCAGCGGCAAAGAACACAATGCCTCTCGACCTTTGCTGTTCATGTGTGTGTTTATAGGTATGTTGAGATGATGTTTGTCAGTATGTTCACACACACACACACACACACACACACACACACACACACACACACACACACACACAGTCACCTGTAGTGTCACTCCATTCAAATTTTAGTTCATGCTAATCTGCAGCATTAAACTCATTACAGCAGATACTTGCATATGCTAATGAGCAATCGCAGATCTGCATATGCAAATGAAGACTACAGCACACCTGCACTGAATCTGCTCACTACAGTTAAAACATCACCGCCCGCTTCCCAAACTCTATGATGATTGGTCATTCATTATGTTGTCATGGTAACAGGCTCTGTAGAAAGGCACTGTATTTAACTTAGTGTTTTACTGTACTACACACACATTTACCTAGATATGTAAATGAGGACGTATCATAGACTTACACTACTGTTCAAAAGTTCAGAGTCGGTTTGGGATGCTTTGATGAATAGAAAATTCAAAAGAACAGCATTTATTTGAAATAGAAATCTTTTGTAACATAATAATTTCTTTACTTTCAATGTTGATCAATTTAATGCAGCCTTTCTGAATAAAAGTATTAATTTCTTTAAAAAACCCTATGAACTGTAGTGTATGAAGTTGATTATTTTGAGTACAGAATTACTCATTTAAAGATAAAAATTGTAAATATCTCCTTACTGTACATTACATACTGTATATAATCTACTCATACTACTCTTATTAAGTAGTATCTCAAATACGATGCACTATACAGTATTATGCTACATTGTCACATGACCTCACAACGTTACATGTTTATCTCTGAAAAACATTGCATTTTAATTCAATTTTATGTTAAAATGTCTGATTGAACGACTCAAAAATACTTAAGATGTCATTTCAAATCACTTCCATTTGATTCATCACACTGGAAATGGAAGTTGAGCGCATTGCATTGTGGGTCATGCAATGCTGACTATTTACTGCACATTTTTGGAATCCAGTCCACCATATTTCATACATCCAAAGAATGCATACAATCACAATAGATTTCTGGAAGAAGACGATCAAGACGGACTCAAACTCTTCTCTGCTCCTCTAGTTCTTCCTCTTCCTCTCTACCCTCGTCTTCCTCTCTGTCCTCAATCGCAGCTGACGTGTTTGTGTCCTGAGAGCCGCAGGGCTACTATTATACCACCCGAATCAGCCGAGAGAAATACAGCACAGTGACTCACGCTAGTGTTTGACACAACAACAGATTCCTGACAGATTACTTCAGCCTCACTCAGCATCACTAGTACTGCTGCTCAGCCTCATGCCCCAGACATCAATGATTCCTCAGATCTGTTCTTTACTAAGTGACCAGACAGCATCTTCACCTGCTGGACTGAGAGCAGAACAGCACAGAGACACGAGGATACAAGACTCTCTTCAAACCAGACAAGAGGAAAACACCTTAGCACCCACCAGAACATCTTGACAACCTCCTAGCAACCAGCAAGACATCTTAGCAACCCCCTAGCAACCACCAGAACATCTTAGAAACCCTCTAACAACCACCTTGTAATTTAAAGATAAAAATAGTAAATATCTCTTTACTGTACATTACATACTGTATATAATCTACTCATACTACTGTTATTAAGTAGTATCTCAAATACGATGCACTATACAGTATTATGCTACATTGTCACATGACCTCACAAGTTACATGTTTATCTCTGAAAAACATTGCATTTTAATTCAATTTTATGTTAAAATGTCTGATTGAACGACTCAAAAATACTTAAGATGTCATTTCAAATCACTTCCATTTGATTCATCACACTGGAAATGGAAGTTGAACCACCAGAACATCCTAACCACCCCCTAGCAACCACCAGAACATCTTAGCCACCCCCTAGCAACGACCAGAACATCTTAGCAACCCCTTAGCAACCTTCCAGAACATCTCAGCAAGCGTTTAGTTTTATATTTTCAGTTTTAATTGTATTTTAGGTTAAACTGGAGTATTTTATGTACGTTTTGCACTTTTTAATTATTTTTTAAACATTTCTATTTAGAATTAACATATTATTGTTTAAATCTTAATTTTAGTAATTTTACTACTTAAACTTTTTTTTTCGAGTCTGTTGCCAAGGTAACATTTCTCATTTTTGCTTAAATTATTTTGTGTTTTTCATTTATTGTTTATACTGTTATATTCG
>NW_015505900.1:638580-640251 GCF_001515645.1 Sinocyclocheilus grahami
TGTTTTAACCCCATTTATGGAAAAAGTTTTTTTTTAACTCACTTAATAAAAAAATAAAATAAAAAAAGGTAAGAAGGACTAGTTATGTTTTATCATAGAAGTATACAAGTTTACAGGTTTCAACAGGATTTGTATACATCAACAGGATTATTAATCATTTTCGTAAGATAAAAGATTGAAACATCACACTTTTAATAAATAATATCATTAAATAAAATAGTGTTTTTGTATAAAAAGTCTCTTAGTTGTGACTAATTACAATTTGCATTATGAGACAAACATTCAAATTTAACACAGTTTAAAAAGCCCAGCTTCTTATAAAGAGTCAGTGGTGTATTAACTGCATGCTGTGTGAGAGTGAGTCTGCCGATCAGTGTTCACAGCAGATAAAGTCTCATATCAGATTTGAGCTGAAGAACGTTACAGAACCACAGTGGCTCACAGCCGGTTGCCTAGTTACAGCGGAACCAGAGAGTAACCTTCAGTTCTAAATTTAAGCTCTGAAACGGAACAGTGGACACAGGTAAAGAACCAGCGTCCAACAATCACACCTCACATCCCGACAGGACAGCTATGGGATGGAGTTTGAGATCAGATCTCAACAAAGCCACACAAGACTAGTCAGAGGGAAAACCAGACAAAACTAGGTAACGTTTCTTCATTGAGCCGCTGAATTCAGTCAGAGAAATGATTCGCTGGCAGAAACTGAACTCTACTCTCTTTACTGCAGGTCTGCTGGAGTTATAAATCATCTGTCGTGGTTTGAGGTATGAAGCAATTGTGAAGCCCGCAGCCGCCCATGAACTCATCTCAACCTGATCTGATTTACTAACCACGAGTTTCTTCTTTTCTCTTCATAATACAGAGAAAGTTTCATCTTTCCTGTGTTTCTTACTCTGCTCTTCTTTTCTCTCAGGGCCTAAAGAAACTTTTTGCTCGTGGTATTGCAGTAATGTATGGAGAAACAGCAAATAAATAACTTATGAATGTACATGTATATGTATGTAATATATAATAATAGCATTAACATTATTTTGGAATTAATAAAAAAATGAAAAATTACCAAAAAAAAACTAAATAGTAATATTTAAAAAATTACTAAATTATGAAAATTAAAAAGAACACCGAAAATATAAAAATAAAGGCGACGTCAAAAAGTTAATAAAAACCATAATCGTATATATAAATACTCCTAAAATAAAACACACATATATGTGAAATAAAGGTAAACTGAAATAAAAATAAATTAAACTTAATAGTAATACTAAAAAATAATAATAATCAAAATAATTAAAGTATATAACAACATTACTAAACTTAAAAAGAAAACTGAAAATAAATATTGATAAAACGTATATATATATATATATATATATATATTTAATGATTATAGAGGAAAAATCATGTTACATTAAGTTATATAAAAGACATATAAAAATATAAATAATATAAAAGTGTTTTTTTTAATTTTTTTTATTTACAACATTTACCGTTCTGTCTACTGCAGCAAGTGCTGCTGAGAAATAAACTGAAACTAAAATAGTCACTGATGACACCTACAGGTCTAAACATCACACAAATAATCACGTCCAGCTGTCTGTGTCTGTCTGTGTGTGTGTGTGTGTGTGTGTGTGTGTGTGTGTGTGTCTGTCTGTCTCTCTGTCTGTGTGT
>NW_015505900.1:641646-643239 GCF_001515645.1 Sinocyclocheilus grahami
TGTGTTTGTGTGTGTGCACGTCTGCAAGAAAACTCAATCCCTCAAGCGGATCAGTGGTGAGGAAACACACTCGGGCAGAACTTAAAGCTGAAAACAAAAAAACTAAAGTTGATTCATCTGAAATACGAGGGTCAGGAGACCGAATGAGATTCTCGGGTTTGTTTTGCTGCTGGCGTTTCTGGGCTGATTTCCTGTGAGGTTGTGTAGCTCTCCACAGCAGCAGACCTCAGCAAACACTCTCTTTCTGCATTGATGACCGTGATGCACCATAACATCAGTCAAACTCTGCAGTTTAGAGAACATACAGTCTGTTTAGTTCACCATGTTAAGTGTGCTATTGAGTTATGGAGTGTCATGTACATCCAATCCCCATAACACAGACACACACACACACACACACACACACACACACACACATGTGCAAGAAGACTAACACTACTATTGCTCACTCATCCAATCTATTAACTCAATCCGATAATCTGTCCAACAAATGCTAAATGTTTTATAGTATCTGACTTTTTAACGTTGCATTTTTTGTATTGTGATATAATCCGGATCTATATATATCAGGTGGTGTTGAACTGTTCTCACGTGTGATTAAATAAAAAGCTAAAACGGGCAGGTCGTCAAACAGATCATTAGCGTACTGTGATTACAGCTCAAACACAAAGCCTGCGGGTTAGACGAGTAATTTCATCAGAGAGATATGAAGAGCTACAGTTATTAACATATCAAGCTCATCACTTTAATACTCAATAAATGCCATGAAACTCCCGGCTGATTTGATGAATTTTACTCTTCTGTCTCTGTAAACGACTGTCACGCAGCGGCTGGAAGACTTCAAGAGGAACGCTAGAAATTCCGGGAGGAATTCTGGGAACTTTGCAGGTTGAATGCAGCATATGTGCAGGTAAAAATAGCACTGCGCTTCAAAATAAAAGTCAAGTGACAAATGATTGGAAATGAATAAATGTTTATAATGAGCATATGGAGTGTGGTGTTAAAGACGTTATGGCGGTTTTCCCCATCCCACTGTATCTCATGTTTTTAAATGAAGAAATTAAACTATACATACATGCATGGTGCTGTTTTTTTTCTAATTGTTAAAGCAACTTTATTAATTATATATGGTTTATAAACATTATTTTAAACATTATGCACTTTTATTCAAAGATAGTCGTGTTATTTTATTACGCTTTGAAGAAACGTGCATACTATTTTGCTCGATGCGCCCTCTTGTGACCTCAAGAGAGAAGCCAAAAGCTTTTTTCCCCCTAACTGAAATTATGCCTTTTAAATTCGAATATAATTCTAATTTTGATAATATTTAAGTAGAAAATTCGAATTTAGTTTTTTAGTCATTTTGACAGCCCTAACACACACACACACACACGTACGTACGCACGCACGCACACACACATACATACTCGTTAAATCAACACAAATGAGACTGAACTTTAGGTCCGTGACTGTCAAATCACTGCAATTTCATCTGGAGAATTGTGTGTGTGTGTGTGTGTACAGACCCCGTGAGCTAATCAGTGCAAAGCACACACACACACACACACACACACACACACTCTCTCTCTCTCT
>NW_015505900.1:643478-653753 GCF_001515645.1 Sinocyclocheilus grahami
CACACACACACACACACACACACACACACCCTCTCTCTCTCTCTTCCTCTCTGGCTTGTCAGCATGACACCCTCAAATCAGCGAAGTCTATTTTTAACAAAGTTACATTTGAATATTCCATTCAGAATAATGAGCTCGTTCTGAAACACTGAGGTGACAATGTCACAAACATGATCGCAGAGAATGTAACAACCAATCAGTTTGCCCTCATGGGCAGATATACAGTATATGCATATGTGCCTGTCCTGTGGTGAAATATTAAAATATGAGATAGGTGGATGCACTACATGCAACCACTGGAGAATACAAATAGCCAAAACTGTACTTTGTCTATAAACTGTACTGTATTTGATCAAATATATAAAACAGATTGCCTGAGTTTGTAACAACCAGCAAATTCCTTGAGCACAACTGCATATTCTGCATTTTCAGAGTTGAAATATTCTGAAATTACATCAGGATAGAGAGAAACTTTAGGTACAAATTCAATAATCAGGTTGATTTTGTGTATAACAGAAGCATGTGTCATAATTCACACAATATAAATTATTATATGCAAAAACTTATGCTTCTGAGACTAAATATGAAGTGTAAAACATAACTGAAGCCCTTTAAGTTTTTAAGTTACTTTAAGTTAATGTACTGAAATAAATAAAACTGAAATAAAAATTCTTAAAAATAAAATAAAAAGGCAAACAATGACTAAAACATGAACTAAAATTAAAATGAAATGAAAACTTATTTTATTTCCAGGTACCAAGGCAACATTTCACATTTTCATTTAGTTTAACTTGATTTACTAAAATAACTAAAAGTAACACTTAAACTACATCCCTAATTCTACCCAATACCTAAACTCAACACATACCTTACTATAAGCAGTAAGTAGGAGTTTATTGATAGTCACTAATAATTAATAGTTAATTAATAGTGAGAATTGGACCTTGAAATAAAGTGTGACCAGTGACCAGACCACATCATTTCATTATTTTATCTCATGTTATTCTAAACCTGTATGACTTTAATATCTGACTTTCATCAGTGTATTATGGAAGTTTGAATTCTAATCATAAAGTCTATGATAGTGGATTCAACATGTTTTAAGTGCTGACTGAGGACAGAGCGAATCAAAGACTCATTTCTCAGAGAGTCATTTACAGCGATGATTCCCTGTCTGTGTCGAGAGGGAAATCCTCCATGTGCTCCAGCAGGGATAATTGAGGCATCAAGCGTGACAGCTGCCGCTCTCAGGATGAGGAGATGAAAACCATCATCCCTCAGTGTGGCGACAAACTGCAGGTGAGCCAACGAAGCCAGTGTGCATATGTGCCTGTCCTTTGGTGAAATATTAAAATATGAGATAGGTGGATGCACTACATGCAACCACTGGAGAATACAAATAGCCAAAACTGTACTTTGTCTATAAACTGTACTGTATTTGATCAAATATATAAAACAGATTGCCTGAGTTTGTAACAACCAGCAAATTTCTTGAGCACAACTGCATATTCTGCATTTTCAGAGTTGAAATATTCTGAAATTACATCAGGATAGAGAGAAACTTTAGGTACAAATTCAATAACCAGGTTGATTTTGTGTATAACAGAAGCATGTGTCATAATTCACACAATATAAATTATTATATGCAAAAACTTATGCTTCTGAGACTAAATATGAAGTGTAAAACATAACTGAAGCCCTTTAAGTTTTTAAGTTACTTTAAGTTAATGTACTGAAATAAATAAAACTGAAATAAAAATTCTTAAAAATAAAATAAAAAGGCAAACAATGACTAAAACATGAACTAAAATTAAAATGAAATGAAAACTTATTTTATTTCCAGGTACCAAGGCAACATTTCACATTTTCATTTAGTTTAACTTGATTTACTAAAATAACTAAAAGTAACACTTAAACTACATCCCTAATTCTACCCAATACCTAAACTCAACACATACCTTACTATAAGCAGTAAGTAGGAGTTTATTGATAGTCCCTAATAATTAATAGTTAATTAATAGTGAGAATTGGACCTTGAAATAAAGTGTGACCAGTGACCAGACCACATCATTTCATTATTTTATCTCATGTTATTCTAAACCTGTATGACTTTAATATCTGACTTTCATCAGTGTATTATGGAAGTTTGAATTCTAATCATAAAGTCTATGATAGTGGATTCAACATGTTTTAAGTGCTGACTGAGGACAGAGCGAATCAAAGACTCATTTCTCAGAGAGTCATTTACAGCGATGATTCCCTGTCTGTGTCGAGAGGGAAATCCTCCATGTGCTCCAGCAGGGATAATTGAGGCATCAAGCGTGACAGCTGCCGCTCTCAGGATGAGGAGATGAAAACCATCATCCCTCAGTGTGGCGACAAACTGCAGGTGAGCCAACGAAGCCAGTGAATCATGGGAAACGGGCCATCAGAGTCCGGCAGGCTGCTGTCCGAAGAGGCCGCGGCGGTGATTTGTCGCTCTAATGGATGGCCCTGCCGTCAGGAGCGCTGGCAGCCAATCGGGCCGCTGTCACTGACCAGGATGAACGGCTTTCACACACTCACAGATGACTCTGAATCAGCTCCTCTGAGCCTCGTCACGCTTCAGTCCGAATGCATGGAAATAAATGCCTGAATGCCATTGTATTACACGAACAAATACAATATCGAATCGAGCGCCATTTCTGGAGTTCATTAAAATCAATGTGTTTGAATCAGCTGGTGTTTTGGTTATTTTTAGTGGATGCATGAAATCAGTTCACCTAATTCATTTATAAATACGATTTCGGCAATGCATTATTAAATTATTAATAAAAAAGATTTTAATAAATGATTAAACATTTGTCATTAGACAACCTTTTTTGATGATATTACAATTTTATTCAACTATTAAAACATAATTCAGAAAAAATTTAATAAAACAGGATTTAGGAAAAAAATTATAATAATTTCATAGAGCCTTACAATGAAATTTAGCTTAAACTTTTAAGAAATTGTTGCTAAATTGTATACGGTTCATGATTTAATTAGACATGCTTTTTAATGACAAAAATTTTATTTAACCATTAATGTGTGTGTGAGTACAGTATATATACACATTTAATTTATATATTTATATATATATATAGTTATATATATATAGAAGTTAAATGATAAAAGCATATCATATACATATTAATACAATTTCATTATAAACTGTTATAAATATAAAAATGATTAAATATTGTATATGTTAGTATATATTGGTATACATATCAAATGTATATAAATATGTAAATAAATATACATATAAATAATATATATAAATACCAACACAGGTGTCATTTTTTAATTTTAATGGATGTATGAAGTCAGTTTTCAAAATTAATTTTATATAAATAATACATATGTGTGTGCACATCACTCATACTTGCTTAATTATTTTATTTATTTTTTAAGTTTTTACATATTTTTAACAATATTTTTTTACTTACAAACTAGTGTAAACACTTTACAATAAATGCCAGTTGCTTTAGTGTTTTGCACTGACATTCATATTTGTGACAGATTCCGCTGTTTTACTGTAAAAACAAGCATCTGCCGGTGTTTTATTCTGAACTCTAAATGCCATGCTCATCTTCAGAGGGACAGAAGCGCGGTTTGACAGACCCGGAGTTTAAAAATACACATGATGCTGCGCTGCCAGAGAGACACCAGATGAAAGAGCACCACCATCTCCCACAATGCACTGCTGCGCTCACTGCTACAATGAATCAAGCTCACCTCTAGCGGGAAACTGATGTCATTTACCTCCATTAATCATATTTGTGCTCGGCGGCGCCTGGCAGAGTCAGAACTAATAGACTGCCATCGGTACGATACGAGACACCTGAGCGCACGGTGAACCTGATGCACAAGATATGTACGAAAATACAGAATAAATTAAGATGAACAGAAAATGTGTCGTCAGCGTGGAAGTTCTTCACTGTGAGTGAAAAAGACACAAAGTTCGCAATTTGTAATACATGTAGGGCCAAAGTAAACTGTGGAGGAAAAACAGGGCTCGAGTAATGCTTGTCTGGGACAAAAGGCATGTGATAGAGAATGTTACTTGCCCGACTGGACAAGAAGCCTGATTAAAAAGTCAAAAAAAAAAAAAAGACTTGGCCACCAAATATATTTTTGTGTGAATGATTCTGATTTGACTGCATTCAGTGCAAACGGCGACTGATAATGTACTGATGTCGTGCCAGATGAGGCTCACGCTGCCTGAGTGAGTGTAAGAGACAGACTCGTGCAGAAATCAATACAAATGAGTGCAACAGCAAAGAAGAGAAAGTTATAGATGCATACATGTCTCAAACTGTGCTCAGATTCTTAATGAAAAGTCAGAAATCTCAATATGAACTCAAACATTTCTATCAAACGATCTGAGCTGTTCCACATTCATTTTACAGATCTAGATGCTTACAGTATGCCAACTAGTGACTCATTCTTATTTTTTATCAACCAAGCTGTCTCCTGAGATATAAAAGAGCAACATCTGAGCAATCTGGTAGCGTAGAGTGAAATGAAGCATCTTTTTAATATCTCGTCACATTAGATGAGTTCAGCTACATCGAATCTGTCCTCACAGAGCTGAGTTTATGTGAAAGCGTCTGAAAGCGGCGTGAAGTGCAGCACAGTCTCCTCACTGCAGCAGAGGTGTTAATAATGGAGGAACGGCGCTGGTGCATCATGGGTAAGTGCGTCAAAGAGAACCTCAAAGAGAAACAGAAACGCCATTAAAAAGAAACTTAAAAAAAGAAAGAGATATTTCTGCACATGCAAAACTTGCTTTCATAATGCTATAGAGAGTTATAAATGGTTGCCAACGTTGCTATGCAGTTGCTAAGGTGTTCTGAGTAGTTTCTTATGACTAGTATAAACGCTTTCACTTGTATCCAATTTTTACATGCAATAAAATTGTGCACTTTATCTAAAATTAATGCAATTATGTAGTGCGCAGGTATTATATTCATAATAGACATTCATACAGTATAAAGTGTAGTTCTTGCACATACATTTTTGTAGTCTTCTAAAAAGTTAAAAATATGCATGTACAACTTGTACAGTGGGGCAAAAAAGTATTTAGTCAGCCACCAATTGTGCAAGTTCTCCCACTTAAAAAGATGAGAGAGGCCTGTAATTTTCATCATAGGTATACCTCAACTATGAGAGACAAAATGAGAAAAAAAATCCAGAAAATCACATTGTAGGATTTTGAGAACTTGCACAACTGGTGGCTGACTAAATACTTTCCCCCCCCACTGTATGTGTAAACTTCACACATTAATACTAATGAAATTACAAAGGTCCACTGCTGTTTTAAAGTCTGAGGTCAGTAAGAATTAATGCCTTCATTCAGTAAGGATGCATTAAATTGTTTAAAAGTGAAAGTAAAGACATGTATAACGTTACACAACTTTATACTCTTTTAAACTTTCTATTCATCTGTGAATCCTGAAAAATAAAATGTATCACCATATCCACAAAAATATTGGGCAGCACAACTGTTTTCAATATTGATAATAATCAGAAATGTTTCTTGAGCAGCAGATCAGCATATTATACTGATTTCTGAAGATCATGTGACACTGAAGACTGGAGTAATGATGCTGAAAATTCAGCTGCGCATCACAGAAATAAATTACAGTTTATAGTAAATTGACATAGAATACAGTTATTTTGAATTATAATAATATTTCACAATTTTACAATTTTTACTGTATTTTTGGACAAATAAATGCAGCCCTGGTGAGCAGAAGATACTTCTTCCAAAACCATTAAAAGCTCCCAAACTTCTGAACTGCAGTGTTACTGGCTGGTCTTTACTGTTGCTGTCTTTCTCTCACTGTCTCGATCTGTTCTCGGTGGTCTCTGTAAGTCAGCGGGTCCTGAGGGGTTTGAAGCGTTACGGAGGCGACGGAGGACACAGTTTACAGAGCAGGTGAGAAAACCGTGCTGATGTGTTTGTTCACAGTCACTGATTGGTGAATTCAAGGGCATTGTTTGTAAAAGTGATGGATGGCAGCCGTCTCTCTCTCTCTGACTCCAAACTCTCCTCTTACCTTCTCCAGTCAATTATTGTTGGCGAGGCCAAAAACCTCGATAAAAACAGTCAATGTAATTTCCTATGAGAGAGGAAAGGCTGCTTGAGGGGGAAAAAAAACAGCCAATTTGTTTTGACCACAATAATTCATCCGATTCCCTCAATATGACCAGTTATGGTCAACGTTCAGTCCAAACCGAGCGCTAGGCCAAGATTATGACGCATTAAAAAACAACATACAAGATAAAAAACAGAATTAGAAAGAGAAACGACATCTGTAGGAATGCAATACATCACTGTTCACCAGAAAATGAACTGCTCAATGAATCTCATTCTCTCCTAATAGTTGCCGTGAGGCGTTAAACACAGCGATCACACTCTGTAATGTGACGGAACATAGCGGGACGGGCCCGTAATGTGTTTTGGGCTGGCGTGAATCTCACCAGAAAAATCACCAACAAAAATCAGCAGCGTTCCCCGAAGCGAGGCGCTCCGGGCGAGTTTGAGAAGCGCTCTCAGGAGAAATAAAGCATGTGCTGGAATAAGAGCGCCATCTAAAAGTGATTTCCACCGGGAGATTGGGGAATTTCAACCTAAACATGTTACGGGATGAGCATTTTCAGAGGAACAAATCTCACAATGCACTCACCTCCTCATGAACCTAATACTCAGTAATATTATCAATGCAGCTGCTCTGACAGACACTATTGGATGAGTACACAATCTGAACTGAACTGAGCTGGATAATGACACTAACTGAATTAAATCAACTGCTATAGAGCTGCTTTACAGCTGAAAGTGAATCTGTTTCATAATTGATGAATTCTACATCATTAAGACTGTACTAAACTACTATTAACTGTACCTACATACTCATAGCGAAACACACTGCACGACCAGTGTAGTCCGATACCCAACAAATGAGTTTTATGAATCAGTTCTTTTAAGCAAATCCAAGCAATTATGATTATGAAAGAGTTGGAGTGATTATTGAGTTTTTTCCTAATTTATTTGGTAAACCACACATTGTTTTCATCAAGTCCAATTTGAAATGAACAAAAAACGTATTAATAATAATAATAATAATAAAAACTTTGAATTTATTTTTGTCGTCCAATATTGAATGAAAAAGTAAAAAAAAATTAAATAAAATATTTCATAAAAATATGAATAAAACCATTGAATTATTAATAAACTTTGAAGGTATTGTCATCAAGTCCACTTTAAAAGCAACAAAAAAGTAAAAATATTATTATTATTATATAATTAAAAGTAATAAAAATGTTGAATTATTCACATTTATTTAGTAAACCACAAGTTCTTTTAATTAAGTCCAATTTGAAATAAACAAAAATGTTTAAAATAATAATAATAGTAATAAAAATGTTGACACTGTTATTGACCTGTACTGAATCAACACTTAACTAAATTGTCTTGTTAGAGCTGCTTTACAGCTGCAACTGAACTTGTTTCGTAACTGATGAATTCTTCATGATTAATCAGGTTAGTTGCTTTGACACACTGCATAAAGCGTATTGCATAAAGCACCATACAAACGAAACGCGACCTGACTCGACTGACCTCCTGCGCGACGATGCTGGATATCCGTACGGCCCGTCTCACCCGGGCGTTCCTGCTCCCCGGCGCCCCCTCCTGGGGGATGCTGTCCCGCCCGCTGAACGACATCTCGCTCATCATCTGCTCGCTTCCCCCCGAACAGCGGGCATCGTTCCGCCCATCCCACGCCAGCACGGCCACGACCACGGTGCGCTCCTTCCGCACACCGTCCGCTCTCTGAGTCCCGCTCTGTTCGGGCCGGCGCAGACAGGCATTCGGGAGCAGCTGGAGCGCCGCTGCTTCTCCCTCGAGCGCTGCCACAGTCAAACTGTGCAGGGTTTCGTCTGGCTTGCTCTCCAAAGTCTAAAGTTCCCTCCCCTGGTGTTTCACACACTCTCCTGTTTTAAAATAACACTGGCTTGGCTCGACTGTCACTGAGCGAGTGAGTTGGTCTTGATGTGAGCGCGGGTCCACAGGCTGTCCTGATCTCTCCTCACCTTCCTCCTTCTGCTCCCTAATCTCTCGCTCTCGCTCGGTCTTCCCTCCCGATGTGTTTCCCCTCCCCTCACTCTTGATCAGCTGTAATTGGTTCTGGCGGTCTGATCTCAGCACAGCCGTACGACACCATTCGTTCTGTGAGGAAACCCCTCTCATTGCATCGCACATGCATTCGCTCACCTGCTTCACGCTTAATGAGACTTCCAGATCTAATGCCACCCGGGACGCTCGTTTCATTTGGTCTGTCCTCAAATGATGTGTGAAGCTAAATTACAACACTACACTATTAAAAATAAATGTTCTTACTGGCATCAGTGGATCCAATAACAATCATTGAACCTTTCCTTTGGACCAAAAGGTTCTTTATAGTAGATAAAGGTTCTTTAGATTATTAACTTGACTATGGAAGCAGAACAGAAAAAAAGGTCATTGCAACATTGTATGACCTTTTTCTTGCAATTCTGAGAAGAAAAGTTCAAATTGTAAGATATAAATTAATAATTGTGCAATTCTGAGGAAAGGAAGTCGAAATCACAAGATATACTTGCAATTTTCTAGAAGAAAAGTCTGAGTTGTGAGATAAAAACTCATAATCGCAAAAAAAACTAAACAATTTGCTATTACATTTTTATTTACATATCTTTATTCTGTGGAGGAAAGAATCTTGACTTTTTTTCTCGCAATTGCGATTTATATTTCATATATATATATATATATTTTTTCTTTCTTGAAATTCTGTGTTTATATCTTACAAATCAGATTTTTCCCCCTCAAAATTGCAAGAAAAATGTTTTGAGATCAAAAGTTGCAAAAAATGTCGATGTTATTGATAAACTAGCAGTTCTGACAAGAAAAGTCTGAATTGTGAAATATAAACTCATAATTGCGAGAAAAAAGTCAGAATTGTAAGATAAACAATTTTCTTTCTTTCTATCTATACATTTCCACAGCAGAAACACGCTCAACTTTTTCTCACAATTGTGAATTTATCTCACAATTCTGACTTTTCTATTCCGAATTGCAAGTTTATATCAATACTAGGGCTGTCAATATTAATTTAACGCAATTAAAGCTAAATTACTGATGCACAATTTCTATTCTAACCTTTTAACCCAATTTTGCTTCTCTGCTTGCGATCAGACCATTTTAAGCCGCTAAACTACAGGAAAGTTTTCAGTCCAATGATCCAGTAAGCGAACGCATTCAAACAATCCGTCCAAAACGGCGCTAATATAAAGGCAAGTTTACAGGAGTCGTACAGTAAGCACGCGTGAGTCCGTTATTATAATGCGTGCATGAGTGCTCGTAATCGCAAAAAAAACTAAACAATTTGCTATTACATTTTTATTTACATATCTTTATTCTGTGGAGGAAAGAATCTTGACTTTTTTTTCTCGCAATTGCGATTTATATTTCATATATATATATATATATTTTTTCTTTCTTGAAATTCTGTGTTTATATCTTACAAATCAGATTTTTCCCCCTCAGAATTGCAAGAAAAATGTTTTGAGATCAAAAGTTGCAAAAAATGTCGATGTTATTGATAAACTAGCAGTTCTGACAAGAAAAGTCTGAATTGTGAAATATAAACTCATAATTGCGAGAAAAAAGTCAGAATTGTAAGATAAACAATTTTCTTTCTTTCTATCTATACATTTCCACAGCAGAAACACGCTCAACTTTATCTCACAATTCTGACTTTTCTATTCCGAATTGCAAGTTTATATCAATACTAGGGCTATCAATATTAATTTAACGCAATTAAAGCTAAATTACTGATGCACAATTTCTATTATAACCTTTTAACCCAATTTTGCTTCTCTGCTTGCGATCAGACCATTTTAAGCCGCTAAACTACAGGAAAGTTTTCAGTCCAATGATCCAGTAAACGAACGCATTCAAACAATCCGTCCAAAACGGTGCTAATATAAAGGCAAGTTTACAGGAGTCGTACAGTAAGCACGCGTGAGTCCGTTATTATAATGCGTGTATGAGTGCTCTTGACACACTGATCGCACATTGTATTGATGCACAGACATTTCCGTACATTCACGTTGTTTCCACACACATTCACGATAATGTTTTGATTTGTCATGTGTATGTTGCTGTGTTTAGTTATTCTGAATGGATCCGTGTACTGTAGTAGA
>NW_015505900.1:653763-659470 GCF_001515645.1 Sinocyclocheilus grahami
TTAATTTCATGAAGTGTGCGATTAATCACAGAAAAAGGGTGTGATTAATTAGATTAAAAAGTTGAATACACTTTCCCTAATCAATACACTTTTGCAAATCTGTTTTTTTTTCTCAGAATTGCAAGAAAAAAGTCAGAATTGTGAGATAAAATTACCTTTTTAAATAATTTTTACTATGTCTTAAATAGGCTTCCATATTTAACACTAAAAAGGTCATTTCAAGAACTTATGTTCTTTATAGATTGCAAAATGGTTCTTCTATGGCATTGCTGCGAAAACCCCTGTTCGCATTTCTTTCTGCAGTTTTCAAGTCACAGATCGTCTTGAGAACAATGAAGACAGCTGCCAAGTGTTCACGCTGGAAACAATACAGTTTCAGAGAACACTGACAAGCCAGACGTCAATAGCACTCGGAAAACTCCCTCGCAGTGTTCGGTTTGCTTTTGTTCTACTGTAGAACAGTACACTGGCACTGAATATGGGTTGTAAAGTCATAAATATTGATTGATTATTCAGCCGCGTGGTTCTGGTGGGCTGGGAAGTGTGTCTGCAGAGCGCTCTTTGAATACACTTTCCCTAATCAATACACTTTCGCAAATCTGTTTTTTTTTTCTCAGAATTGCAAGAAAAAAGTCAGAATTGTGAGATAAAATTACCTTTTTAAATAATTTTTACTATGTCTTAAATAGGCTTCCATATTTAACACTAAAAAAGGTCATTTCAAGAACTTATGTTCTTTATAGATTGCAAAAGGGTTCTTCTATGGCATTGCTGCGAAAACCCCTGTTCGCTTTTCTTTCTGCAGTTTTCAAGTCACAGATCGTCTTGAGAACAATGAAGACAGCTGCCAAGTGTTCACGCTGGAAACAATACAGTTTCAGAGAACACTGACAAGCCAGACGTCAATAGCACTCGGAAAACTCCCTCGCAGTGTTCGGTTTGCTTTTGTTCTACTGTAGAACAGTACACTGGCACTGAATATGGGTTGTAAAGTCATAAATATTGATTGATTATTCAGCCGCGTGGTTCTGGTGGGCTGGGAAGTGTGTCTGCAGAGCGCTCTTGCAAGACGTTGCGTAACAGGAGAGCTCAGCTCGATGTGTGAGCTGTGAGAAATGTCTATTTTTGAGCGTTATTTCTGCAGACATGATACAAAAGTAAAGCCACACAAAAACACAACTCGAGCAGAAATTCCCTCAGACGGCCAGCGAAAGGAAACCGGTCCAAGTTTGAAGCGGCACATTAGCATTCGGACGATTTTGCAAGCGTGAGAAAAACATGTTGCGGATTTAGATTTTCTTCTACACAATAAACGCTTACTAAATATGGTTAATTATGATTTTACACAGCATTATGGAGGGGAATCAAGAATGGGGTCTTAATCAGAAAAAAAAAAAAAAAGCTCAGTTAAATTATTAATCAATTGTATTAAAAAAAGAGAATGTAGTCCAATTTGAAATGAACGAACAAATAAATTTAATAATAATAATAATAATAATAATAGATACACATACATACATCATACAATAAAACATTGATGAATCAGTTGGTGCAATTATTGAATTAGTCTAATGTATTTAGTTTAATTTATTTAGTAAACAATAACAAAAAAAGTAATTTTCATTAAGTCACATTTGAAATGAACATGTAAGTAATAATATGTTTATTAAATAGTAATAAAACAATAATAATAATAATAATACAATTATTATTATCATTAATAAAGGTCTGTGTAAACACTTTTAGAAATAATTGAATGTGTGATTTGTTCAAATCTGAAATTATCCCATCATTTGGTAACTGATTGGTAATTGCATTTCTTTTTTTCCCAAAAGTACTAAAAGATTCTTTAATGCAGCGGTTAAGGAATGTGAATCACAATCAGAATCATTCGATTCATCAGAATTCTCATCCTCTCACAAGACGATGAATCATAATGACGAACATTACAGCACAGACTCAGAGGATCACTGCTGATGAGTCTGAGCCAGAGATCCTGCTCAAATTGGAGCATAATTACACGAGTCAGGCTGGTTGAAGCGTCCACCTGCAGTCAAACACAAGGAGGGAGGGTGTCTCAGTTCATACTTGTGAAATCCATAATTCATGCGGGCAGAACAAAGCGGCAGTGTGCTCTCAGCAGAGATCCTGTCGAGCTCACCGGGATGAGCTGAGAGTGTGACACTGAAACAGCAGTCGCACAGAGAGCCACGGGATACGATCACACTAACCCGTCCCAAACCAGAGGCCCGTCCGCTGTGAGAACACAACTGACTGAAGATATTAGTCTGAGGCACGTTCATTTATACTACTTCAAAAGCGATTTAAATGGCTATAATACATTTCAAAATGTATCTATCTATCTGTCTGTGTGTGTGTCTATCTATCTATCTATCTATCTATAGACAGAATGATAGATAGAGAGATAGAGAGATACACAGACAGACAGATAGATAGATAAACAGCTGATTTAAAAATCATTTTTGAAAACTGATGCAAATATTCTGATAGACAGAACAATAGATAGATAGAACGATAGATAGGACAGACAGACAGACAGACAGACAGACAGACAGAGAGACAGAGAGACAGACAGACAGACAGACAGACAGAGAGACAGAGAGACAGACAGACAGACAGACAGACAGAGAGACAGAGAGACAGACAGACAGACAGACAGACAGAGAGACAGAGAGACAGACAGACAGACAGACAGACAGAGAGACAGAGAGACAGACAGACAGACAGACAGACAGAGAGACAGAGAGACAGACAGACAGACAGACAGACAGAGAGACAGAGAGACAGACAGACAGACAGACAGACAGAGAGACAGAGAGACAGACAGACAGACAGACAGACAGAGAGACAGAGAGACAGACAGACAGACAGACAGACAGAGAGACAGAGAGACAGACAGACAGACAGACAGACAGAGAGACAGAGAGACAGACAGACAGACAGACAGACAGAGAGACAGAGAGACAGACAGACAGACAGACAGACAGAGAGACAGAGAGACAGACAGACAGACAGACAGACAGAGAGACAGAGAGACAGACAGACAGACAGACAGACAGAGAGACAGAGAGACAGACAGACAGACAGACAGACAGATAGATAGATAGATAGATAGATAGATGTGATAGCAGTCACTAAACAGAACTGCAAAAACTGACAAAAACAAAGAAACGTCCCCCCATCTGTCATTAGTTGAGCAAACACAAAGTCCCGCCCCAAACTCATCTGTCACTCAAACACAGACTGCAGATCAGATTAATGCGGTGTATGCCGAAATGACTCTTTTGACTTTTAAATATGTTGAAACGCTCCTCTAGAATGACAGAAACGATAGATGCAAGGTTCCCCAACTGATTCCTCAACTATAATATCTACTAAAATATACCTCATTTGAAAATATGATTAAAATGAGATTGATTTTGATAACACAAACTCTATTCTCCTCAGCTCCTGACGGTGTCATTACTCTCGACTCTCACACACGGGAGAAGCTCCTGCAGTCCTTGTTAAAGCAGCAGTGAGGTGAGGAAGATCGACGGTCCCGAGGGCTCGCTCCATACTGACACCGACACAATCAGCTCATTTAAGAGCAGCAGCACACCTCAACCCAACCACACACACAGCACACCCAACAATAAACACTCCTGTTTACTCTGTGAATGTCAAAGGCTTCCATAACTCATGCACAGAAGCAGCTGCGCTACACTGACTGCACCCACATCACTCGCTTCTAGTGAGAAATTACAGGTGAATTTATTTGAATTTCAAATCATTCAAATTCTACTTTCGTTTAAGTTAAAAATAAAAAAAGTTACAAATGTTGCCTTGGCATCTAAATGAAATGAAACAAGTTTAAGCACTACAATTACTAAAAAAAATTAAAACTAAAACTGAAGTAAAAAAAGGATAATAAATATTTTTATTTTTTTTAATGAACAAAAATGACAAACAATTGTGTAGCAAAATTATTAAAACATAAACTAACATTTAAATGAACACTGAGAATATAAAACTAATTAAATATTAAAAAGAAATCTAAAAAAAGAATAAAATGACAATCACACACCAAAATCACTAAATCTAAAAAAATAAATAAAATACATTTCAGATCAATTTAATTCTCCTTTCATTTAAGTAAAAAAAAAAACTTGGCTTGGGCAAGTTTAAGCATCAACATTACTTAAAAAAAATTAAAAATAAAAAAACTACTAAAACTGAAAATAAAAATGAACACATGAAACACATGAAATGAAGATACAATTCTATTTTTAACAAATTGAAACTAATATTAAAATTAACAATGAATAAATAAAACATTCAAATATTATTAAATATTTTAAATATATATATAAATATATTAAAACAATCTAATTAAATGACAAAATCTCATAACAAAATTACTAAAACTAAAACTGAAATACAAAAAGAATATAAAAACTGGACTCGAGGCGGTGATTCTCTTTAAACATTATAAATTGCAACCTGACACATTTGAGAATATAATGTTGCATTAAATCAAGCTCGTGTTGAAGCATTCGTGTCACAATGTTTCATATTTCTGTAGATTATGTTTTGGACCTCAGTGTTGAAGTTCATGCTACATTATCAGGGTAAATGTTGATGTAGAAGACTACTAACTCAAGTGTAAGTCAGTAAGTGTGTCCTCAACACTTCTCCAGCTGCTGATTTATATATCTCTGGCTGCAAAAACACCGCATATGCTGCCATTCCAGAAATATATTATATTCTGTTGAACTGAATATCAAACAAAATGTTTCACAACATCATCATCAGTTGTTGTTTTTACCGTATATGGTCGAGCAGCACACATACTAACGTTTGCTTGTGTGTTTTTGACCATTTTTGTCATAATCTCATGAATAAGCATCTCTTTGATGATATTGGACGCTGCGCCTGAAACAGATAACGCACAAACATCAAACCATTAAGAGGAAGTTCCTCCCATATTTACATATCAGTGCAAGCATGTCTGAACTTGAATAATAATCCCACACTGAGTCTCTCATGAGCACCAGAGCTGGATGTGGAACATCTGGAAGATTTCGCTCTTATTTTTTTTCTTTTTCAGCATCGAGTGCGTTTAACAGGAATGTGTGTCCTTCAGAATTAAATTGAGAATGTCAGCTGCTGAATTTGAACGCAGGATTGCAATTTGAATGTAAGAAAGTGAAACGTGTCATTTGAGATGACATTCAAATGGTGATTTCAGTAGTACCGTATTGTCCCGAATATAAGACGATGTGAAAAAACGACGATCTGAAAAAACACGGTCGTCTTATATTCAGGGTCTAGACTTTGACATGTCAATAATACACCCACAACACTAGGGGGCGCCAAATAAGCATAAAACGAGTGTGCCATGAAATACAGTAATGTAATGCGTGTTGTAAAGATCGCGAGTAAAAACTAAAGAGAAAGAAAAGCTTACAGCTGCATGAGTCGTGACTGTCACGTTAGCCTGATGGCACCAAACTCTCTTTGTGATTTTAAAACGTAAGACAGTACCCAGATTTGAAGACTACAGTAAGATTTAACTTCTACTGTTAATAAGATTTTGGTAGGCTACTATTAGATGGATAGCCTAAATGTCTTAATTCAGATGGGCTACATGTTTTTTTACTGGTATATCGAAAAGTGTATATTTTTAAAATGTGATTGTTGGTAC
>NW_015505900.1:659597-660682 GCF_001515645.1 Sinocyclocheilus grahami
ATTAGCTTTTAGTTTTACATTTTCTATTTATTTCTATTTCTATTTGTTTTAATTTCAGTTTAAATTTGAGTTATTTTGATATGTGATTTAATAATTTTTATTAGATTGTTTTTTAAATATTTCTTTATTATTTATTACTATTTTGAATCCGCTTTTAGATATGCAATATATGATGATAAAATAAAATGATATGATCAATAAATCAAGTTTATATAAATTGGTTAAATTTATTTGATGAGTTGATCAGAATCTTAAAGAATCAAAATCTTAAATTAAAATTGCAACTAAATAAGGATAAACAGTAATAAAATAAGTTTAACTTTAAACACTAAAATTACTAAAACTAAAATTAAAATAAATTGAAGCTAAAAAACTAAACTAATAAAAATGACTAAATCACATAAATTACTTAAACTGAAAACTGAAAATAGAAAACAAAAAGCTAATTTAAAATACTAATTAATGTAACATGATATAAATTAGATTACAATAACATTGCTTCACCTTGTGATGAACTTTAGCCTGCATCTCTAATGACATCAATTAACAATAGTCTAACAAAAGATGAGAGTTTGTGATGAAACTCCTCAGTGTTTACAGCCAGCACAGGTTTACTAAGAGCTCATCAATCATGGATCAGATCAGGATCACAGCGCATCAAAATAAGCCGGGAATGAAGAATCTCCCTTCTGAACTAAACGCTGCGCTCAGCTCACGGCTGATGAGTCTCCATTTATTCACTGAGGCTATAGTGTTCTCAGAGGGAGCTTTAGCCTCGCTAGTGCTTTGTTTTCCTAGACGGCAAAACTCACAGCGTGACTGAAGAATCTCACACACACACACACACACACACACACAGACGATAGAACAGAACACAGAGAAATAAAATAAAATACAATAAAATAAAATACAATAAAAATAAAATTAAAATTTTAATTTAAAATTTTTATAAAATTAAATAAAATTAAATCCTAGAATAAAAATAAAATAAAAAAATAAAATATATATTTTTTAAAAAATTTAAAAAATTAATCCTAGAATAAAAATAAAATAAAAATTGTAATAAAATTAAATAAAATTAAATC
>NW_015505900.1:660747-662342 GCF_001515645.1 Sinocyclocheilus grahami
AATCATAGAATAAAAAAAATAAAAATAAATTAATCCTAGAATAAAAATAAAATAAAAATTGTAATAAAATAAAATTAAAATCCAACAGTAAAATAAAAATTTAATTAAATCCTAGAATAAAAAAAAAAAAAAAAAAAAAAAAAAAAATAAAAAAAAAAATTTCCCCTAGAAAAAAAAAAAAAAAAAAATTTAAAATGACTTCAAATGTGTATTTTTGTTGTCACAGACTGGAGCTCTGCAGAGATTGCTGGGGTGTGTTTATGAACACTGTCTCCGATGGTAAAGATCAGCGGCTGCTGTCTCCACAGCCAGTCGGCCGGTTATGGCTACACCATTAACTGCATTAACTGCCATCACTATGGTGTATGAAACAATGGTGAACATAATGGAGGTTATATTTTATTTTAGTCCATTATAAAATCAGGGTTATTATCGTTAACTAAACTAAAAAAAAAAAAAACCCATAAAAAAAAAAAAAAAAAAAAAAAAAAATACAATAAAAAATGTATCCTAGAATAAAAGTAAAATAATAAATTTAATAAAATTAAATAAAATTAAATCCTAGAATAAAAAAAAAAATTGTATCCTAGAATAAAAATAAAATAAAAATGTTAATAAAATTTAATAAAATTAAATCCTAGAATAAAAAAAAATTAATCCTAGAATAAAAATTTAATAAAAATTGTAATAAAATAAAATAAAATAAAATTAAAATCCTACAGTAAAATAAAAATTGTATTACATCCTAGAATAAAAATAAAATAAAACACAACACAAAACAAAACAAAACAAAAAACAAATAAATAAATAAAATACATTGAATTCAATGGAAGTTGCTTTGGATAAAAGTGTCTACCAAATGCATAAATGTTAAAGTCAGCATCAAATCAAAATGAACTTTTTCAAGCAGAAAATTATGTATTAAAATAAAAAAACATATTCGCCTTTCATCAAAATATAATAACTACTGTATATAAGTAATATAACCTGCTGCTGTACGTAAATTAGTCTAAAATCTAACAAATAATTTAATGCTGGTTAATGTCAATATAATAAAGGTTAAATAAGTTCCTACGTGTAGCTATATCCAGTTTCATTTCAATCGTAAGTAAAACTGTAAAAAATGATTTTTTAAAAGTTGTAAATAAAGATTGCTGGAGTACTTTTTAAAAGAATATACTATTTATTTACTTACAAAATACTATAGCCTTTATACTTCAAAATGTTGCTTAATTCGGTGCAATTTCTGAATGAAAATGTCTCCAGTGTAACCTGGGCTGCTCATGCTGAATCATGATAACTTCAGTATCTCATAAAAACGGCAGCTCGTTTGAGTTTGAGGATTTACAGCTTCATTAAACGCTCTCTCGTGTCCTCAAGCTGAAAGACAGTTGACTTGAGAGGTCAGTTCATGATCTCGCTGTGCTCGGAGGGACAGTAAATGTTCACAGTGCTCTTCAGGAGAGGAAACTGACTGCATTATTCGGCACGCGCTCCAGACATCAATGAGGTCAAAGCATCAGGACCGTTCCCATCAAACACAGCTGTAAACACACTGGAAATCACGTCGCTCCTAATCAATATGTCTGGATTCG
>NW_015505900.1:662359-674394 GCF_001515645.1 Sinocyclocheilus grahami
ATTACTATTATAATATCTTTGTTTTTTAATTATTTTTTTTTAATTATGATTTTTTTTAATGTAATTATTCATCCATAATATCATAGGGATAATTGTAACCAGTTATAATAAATTATTTAAAATATATATATATATATATATATATAATTAATAAAAAAAAAAAATAAAAACACGAATATATATATATATATATATATATATCTTTAATAATATATTAATATATATTTAAAATATATTAAATAATATATATATATATATATATAAAATCAGAATACGTATGTTGTTTCTATTTTTACATAAATATATCGGTTATGCTGAATGATGATGGAACATTATTTTTTCCATATTTTTACATTTTATTTTTACAAAAGTTATTTGAAACACTAAAGTAGACACGTCACTTGCATTTAATATTATTATTACTATGCATATATTTATATATTTTATATTGATATATTATGCATTATTATTAGTAATATTATTATTATTTATTTATTTAAAATCACTTTTGCAAGTTTAATTTGATGCAGACATGGACCCATTGTCAAAGCAACTCATAGAGGTTTGGAACAACATGATGATGACAGGATTTTAATTTTTTTGGGGTGAACTAGGTCTTTAAAACAGCTGTTTAATCATCATGATACAGACAGAAGCCCATTAAGACACAAGGACATCAGGTGTTTCAAATGAAAGCAGAGAAACCCTCCGGGGCCGCACTTTCTGTGTCGATAATGAATCTTTTATTATTTTTATGGCACCTTGCAGTGAATATTTCTTCATTGATCTGAATGACGTCCTCGAATGACTCGCGGCGCTTTCATTCTCTCCTCATTAGGCTGAAAACACACAGATCTGACTCCTGAAGTCGAAATCGACCCGCAGTCCCGGAGCTTCCAGCCGTGAAGAGTAAAAGCTCCGGTTTCGCATTGTGTTTGTCATCAGGCAAAAGAATCGTTGCCTGCGTTTCCTCCGAGCTCCGGCGGGATAACAAACGACACCATTACTCCAAACACGGCTCCTCTCTGCCCCACTTACAGCTGGAGTGCTGCGGTAGCATCTCTGCACAGCCAGCACTTCCCTCATGCATCTTCACACACACACTGTCTCAATCTGCTGACACGTCTTTTGTAAAACCAGGTGCTTTAGTTCTGGGTTTACAGCGTGATTCCACACTCACTCTTATGAGGGATCCACACAAACGAGACCCACATTGTGTTTGGCAACGACTGCCGTTAAGAACTATATGTCATCATAATCCAAAACCTGTATATAGACGATGAAGCAAAAATTTATTTTTTAATAATAATACTAATAATGAAATTCATTAAAACTACTGTGATATTCACCATGTTGCTTAGTTCTGAATATAATAATAATGAATAATCGCTCAACTCTTCTTCCTATCTTCTTAAATGTCTTAAAGAGTGACGTGTCTTTGAAAAGCTCCCAGTAAGTGTCTTTTCAGAGGTTTAACGAATCGCTTATGAAAAATGACTTTACAGCCGAAAGCTAAAGATAAAATCAAAGCCGTGTCGACGGAAATCATTCATGGACCTTATCTGTCTCTAAAGAGAGATCCAGCGCGGGGTTTTAGTTGAGAAACTGCCACAGTCAGTCCCGACGTGTATTGCTGACCGGCCAAATCCATCTTAAACGTGTCAAAGAGCCGGAAAATATTAGGAAAAGTGATGCAGCCGTGGCTGAAGGTGAGAGAAGGGCGGATCTATCGTTCTTTATGCTGCCAAAGTCATGATGGCAAGCAGAAAATGAGGTTCAGCGATGATAACATGGAGATCAGTGACGGATGGTTTCCATCTCATCAGGACGAGAGCGGACAGGAACAGAGGTCAATGCTGGGGGGAAGATGAGAGGTAACACTGAAAAACTGGCCCGAGTTAAAGAAACAGTTGACCCTAAATGAGAATGCTGTCGAGAGAGAGAGGTTTTTTTTTTAATTAAACAACACAATATTTTCCATTTTAAATTAAGTTTTTAATTGACTAATTTTGGTGAGTTTGTTTGTTCGGATGCTTAATATAAAAATTATATATACAGTCAAACCAAAAGTTATTCAGACTCCAGATATAATTTTTTATATTTTTTCACTAGTAGGTGCAGGACACTATAGTTCATTTATGTAAGCGAAGATAGCAAAATAAACTAAACTGTGACATATTATACCATTTAATAAATGAAGAGTTTGGTTCCAAAACGCGATAAACGCCATTTTTAAAAAAAAATTGAGTTTCCGCCAAAATCAGTATTGTATCTGGTCGGTATTGAAAAGTCAATTTTTAATTTTACGCAAAATGCGATATCCACCGAATTATTCTGTCATGTTTTCTCCCTTTTTTTCCCAAACCGTGACAAATGCCATTCTCCCTTCTCTGCAGAATGCGACATATCCGCTCAACCAATCACAGCGCACCACTCCACGCACTCTAGACAGTAACAACCAATCACAGCGAAGAATTTCTGTGGTTTAATGTGATATTGTTGTTCATGTATGTTCATGATGCAATTTTCTTTTATTGTTTGTAATTGTAATTACATTTATTTATATGTAATTAATTTATAGCATTAACAAGATGACCCGTTGAATTCTTTTGGGAGCGATGACTGATTGAATGTATTTTTAGTCCAGTGCCTGCATATAAGATTAGTATTAAGTTCAGAGGCTGTCATATGTGGATCAACTTACTATGTTGTGTATTTTCAACAGTTTCAATATGAAAAATTACTTTTATATTGATTCAATGGATTTATTGCATTTTGGAAAAACACAAAACGTGTCAAAAAATAATAAAATTTTGAAAATCAAAATCTGGATTTGAATTTTTAATGTTATTATAACCTAAAGATGCTATGTGAAAGTTTTTAAACAGAAAATAGTGGTTTTCATCTTGCCACTTTCTTGGTAAAGAAAACACATTTTTATTCAAATGAATCAAAATGGATTTATAGCGTTTTGGACAAACTCGTCATGTATATATTAAACACACAAACCTTTTTTTCTCTCATTTACTCGTAAAGTTCCCTGTTCTGGTGAAATGATTCACAAACACTTCGCAAATGGTTCAGTTCAAAGATGATATGGCTAATCAGACATCATAACCAGTTTCATGGCGTTTATTGCTGCTCTGGATCAATAACAGCACAATCACACTGAAGGCACAGCCAGCAGCATGATGAATCCTGAAGGATGACATGATGCCACCAAAGACAAATAAAGCCTCAGACACGCTTCCTAATGCTCGATTAATGGATCTAATAACCCTTGTAGCAAACAAGCAGACGTGACGCCTGAAAATTACAAGGACAGTGAGCGAACACGAGTGACAGCTCCAATAAGGCTTCGACGGGATATTAGTGACAAAACCTCCTTCCAGTCGAGGAAGCAGCCGTGTTTCTCTGACCAGCGGCTCTATCAATACTGCAGCGCTTTTCTCCAGGTCAGCGCGGGTAATAGAGGTCGACTCGCATAATAAAAGCTCTGAACCGTGAGGACGAACAAACAGCAGTAAATGCAGCCCAGTGAACTTCAACACATATGATGGAGTCAAATTCAATTTAATAGAGGGAAGGTGAGAACGAACAGACGTCTGCAGTCTGGAGCGTGAAGCTCATTGACTCGTCCTGCAGTGCTGATAGAGAACCGCCACACCTGTTTATTTTCTGGCAATTCTATTTGTGTTTTGTGTAGAATCACATACAGTATCTGAAGCCTCGGCAGGCAAGACCTGCAGCTGTTCACAGACATCATGAGCGATGGCGGAGAATACAGGCCAGCAGCCATAACGTGATTTATTACTCCAACTACAAATGCTGTTTGTGCATAACTGAAAATAATAGCATCATGTTCCTCCGATGGCACCTACGGCCCACTTCTACATACGTGAAGACAAAAATAGGCGGCGAGTGAAATGAGGAAATGGTTCTTGTGTGTGTTACACCAGCCTGACAGAAACGCAAAGTATATATGTTTTATTTGGAGCAGAACTCTGTACACCGGGGAACTCGGCATGTGCTGAATGTGGAGAATAAATGGAAAACATCATGCAATATTATCAGTAATGTGTAAAGGCTGCGGCCCGTTTGCATATGTAGAACGGAGCGCTGCTGTCAGTGTGATTGCTCCCCTGTGCAGCAGACATGCGCTTGCATGACCCATCCACGTGTGCACTAATGAGAGTGTGTGTGTGTGTGTGTGTGTGTGTGTGTTTTAGTCCTGTATGCAAACTGGTTTTGTGTCATGATTTTGGGAAATAAAATAAAATAAAATAAAATAAAATTAAATAGAATAAAAATAGAATTACATTTAATTAAATTTAATTAAAATTAATTAAAAATAAAATAGAATAAAAAATAGAACAAAATAAAATACAATTCAAATAGAATAAAAATAGAATAAAAATTTAATTAAATTAAATAAAAAATTAAAATTAAAACAAATTAAATTAAATTAAATTTAATTTAAAATAACATTAAATAAATTTTTTTTTTTTTAATTAAATTAAATTAAAAAATAAGATAAAATAAAATAATGGCAGTTTGGTTAATGTTGTAAATGTTCCACTTATTTGGGAAAAACATCACTATTCTAACCCATTTTAGAGCCAATGCATGATGATGAACTACTAGTCAGTTCTAGTTTGTGTGTGTTCAGTCTGAATACCATGTGCTTTGGTGTCTTCACAATCTGTCGAGATGACACTGATAACATACGGCCAGACAGAAAGCCAAGCCATGCGTGCGTTTGGCCGAGGAGAAGCGGTTTCCCCACACGGCCGTGAAACAGATCGCTTTCGAGCACCTTCTCCATCTGTACGAGCCTCAAAATGGGCAGATGGTCCAAACTCCAAGCCTCTAAACCGAACGGTAGGTGATCGGAAAGCGTTCGGAGGGTCTGGAGTGTCTCACTCCTACAGTTCAGTCTCGCTGCTTGAAGTGTGAGAGTTTATTCCCACTGAGACGGACGAGATTCGAGTCGATCAGCGTAAACCATGAAAAATGGCCTCTCAAACATTTAAACATCAGACGCTGCCAGACATGAGATTCTGTCTTGAGATTTTGAATCACATTTCCTTTGTTTATTACATTTCATTTCATTTTCATTACATTTGTCTTAGTTGATTTACTTGAACAGTGGTTTTTAACTAAATATTGTGAGGAAAATAGAGTCCAATACAATAAAATGATTGTCCTCATTTTCAGAAAAAACAATAATAATAAATAACAAATTACATCACTCAAAGTACTGCTCTAATGTTCCTTTTACAAAAAATTAATTTTGCATTTAGTTTGAACAAAAATATCTTCTATATAATATAGAACCAGTCATTTCCACAGGACAAATTCTCAAGCTCAATTAAATTAACGACATTTAAATAATTATTAAGTACCTACAGGTTTCTACACCACTATGCAATATGTTTTGTTTGAGTGACAAAATCAGTTCAACCAATGGTGTGAGTTTGGGGGCGGGACTATGTGTTAGTCAGACCAATGGCAAACGATTGTCTGAAACTAATTTTAAAACAATCGTTATTTTTGCAGTTCTGTCTTGTTATTGTAAACTAAAACTAAGACCAATAAAACTTTTTTTTAAATGAAATAAAGCTGAAATAAAATCGAAATATCAGATGAAAAGCAAATTAAATAAATACATACATATATATATATATAAAGCAAATTCAAAATATGAATAGATTCTATAATAGAACATAAATAAGACTAAAATAACATTGGTGTGGTGTCATTAATGGAGCAGACATGACGCACTTCACCTTCAAAACCCTTTTATTTCATTTGCATGAATGCACATTTTAATAAAGTAAGGCTGAATCTAATTAACAACTAAAATACAACAGAAATCAATAAAGAAATCGTCCACACAGAGCGGGTCAGTGCTGGTATTAAAGGGTAATTTAATTAACTACTAAGGGAAAATGACCGAACGCAGTCAGGAAGAAGCTCCTCTGTCAGTTTTGGCATCAGTCCCAGAGTCGTGTCCTAAACCTGAGCGCACAACATCCTAAAACTAATATATATATATATATATATTAAATATATATATATATATATATATATATATATATATATATATATATATATATATATTTAAAGATAATATAATTTACTATGTTACTATAAGTCTTAATTCTATAATTAATAACTAACAATTTAATTGGAAATATCTCAGTTGTTTCTTATTTTTTTGTTTCTTTTATCAAAACATGTTTTCTTGGAATTACTGATTTAATTAATATTTTATAAACTAGCTAAATTGCTAATACAAAATAATGAACAATTTTTAAAGATCATATCAGTTAGTTTATCATAATATTTGTCTAGTTCTACAATGGAAAACTAATGTGAAAAGATATATATATATATAAAGCAAATTCAAAATATGAATAGATTCTATAATAGAACATAAATAAGACTAAAATAACATTGGTGTGGTGTCATTAATGGAGCAGACATGACGCACTTCACCTTCAAAACCCTTTTATTTCATTTGCATGAATGCACATTTTAATAAAGTAAGGCTGAATCTAATTAACAACTAAAATACAACAGAAATCAATAAAGAAATCGTCCACACAGAGCGGGTCAGTGCTGGTATTAAAGGGTAATTTAATTAACTACTAAGGGAAAATGACCGAACGCAGTCAGGAAGAAGCTCCTCTGTCAGTTTTGGCATCAGTCCCAGAGTCGTGTCCTAAACCTGAGCGCACAACATCCTAAAACACTGCAGAGAACGAGCATCTGACGGACGGAAAACTGCTGATCTCAGCGTTCACGTCGTATTTTTCCAAAACCTAGTTTCACCACCTCATGATCCAATTAAATCACGGTGAATCAATGTAAATGTAGCCCTATTTTATTCCCCACTGATGTTTCGAACTCTCTCTCACCCAGCGCACGTCTGTACAGACTTCTAGGAATGTTACATAGATTGAACAATCAACCCGAACAACCAACCTTCGCTGGCAGTGACTGAGAACTTGAGCGTCCTCGGGTTCACTGGAGAGGAGCTGTGCGATCTCCACACCCCCGTCCTGCCGTGATGGACTGGCCCGGGAAGATTCGGCCTGCTTGAAGACCAGAGACCGAGCAAAACCACGGCCACACACACGGGGGAGACTTAAATCATCACTTGCACATGCTAAAATTGTTGCTAAAAGTGTGTTTATGAGCAGGAAACCGTGTTCAAATTAATACAATTTGAATAAAAGATTAAATTCGGAGATTCAGATCATTTCTGCTATGCAGTACATTAAAAAAAATAAAATATTAAACATGTTTAAAGATCATATCAGTTAATCACTATGTTCGGCATTTAAAATAAAAACAACTATCAAGTTCATCAGAAATATCCTTGTTTCTTCATATATTTAGTCAAATATGAATCCTAATTTTTTTTAAATCATATTAGTTAGCTTATCACAAAATTGGTCTTACTTTGATGAAAAACAATTTAATCGGAAATCCCAGCTGTTTCTTCATTTGTTCTTCTTTTTCTTCTTCATTGATTTAAATGATATTTTATAAACTGGAAATGTATATTGATATATTACTAAGCTATAACAATTTAACCAGAAATATCCCAGTTGTTTCATTATTTTTCTTTTATTAAAACATTTTTTTGAATCAATTTAAATGATATTTCATAAACCGGAAACTATTAAATACATAAACATTACACACACACACACACACACACACACACATAAAAGTGGTATTGAAAAGTACACCACTTTTCAATACAACTTTTTCATCATCAGGAAGTGACATCATTGGAGGAAAAACAACTGCACAAACATTGATGCATATTACCAACACATCTGATGAATTATGTTTTTTGGTATAAATTTGTAATTACATTATAGAATCACACTTTTAAATTACAGCACGTGCATATTCAGTACTGCTTAACAGGAATGACCCTGTTTTAAATGCACAAACACCACAGCCTGTGAATCTCGTCCCGTTGCCCTGAAGCGTGCAGGTCCGACTCAAGGTTTTGGCATATGAGAGATGAGGGCGGCGTGGGTTCAAATCAATGCAGCGCAGAACAGCGCCTATTTCAATTACGCATCATAATATTTGTCTAGTTCTACAATGGAAAACTAATGTGAAAAGTGTGTGTATATATATATATATATACATACATACATACATACATATATACCACTTTTCATCATCAGGAAGGGACATCATTGGAGGAAAAACAACAGCACAAACATTGATGCATATTACCAATACATTTGATGAATTATGTTTTTTTGGTATAAATTTGTAATTACATTATAGAATCACACTTTTAAATTACAGCACGTGCATATTCAGTACTGCTTAACATGAATGACCCTGTTTTAAATGCACAAACACCACAGCCTGTGAATCTCGTCCCGTTGCCCTGAAGCGTGCAGGTCCGACTCAAGGTTTTGGCATATGAGAGATGAGGGCGGCGTGGGTTCGAATCAATGCAGCGCAGAACAGCGCCTATTTCAATTACGCCCCATAATGAGCCGCCCCCCACCTCCACACCCATCCCATCAAGATTAATGGCCCCCGCACGACCAAAATGGGTCACCTGTGACGGGGAGAGGCTTCAGGTGGGGCGGGTCAGAGGGCGCAGTGCTGCGACTGCAAACCACGATCATTCAAAAAGATTTTAGCATATTCAAATGAAGACTTATAGCTAATAGCTTTAACACTCTCCTGCAGCGCTGAGAGTGTAAAGGGCATCATGAAGACCTTCAGCAGCTCTTCACATCACTCAATCACACACACACACACACACACACACACACAGCGGCCGCTCACACTGACCCAGCACACACACTCCGCAAATAACACATTTTAATAATCAAATCAGAGGATTTTAAAATGCACAATTGGTTGTTGACAATAAATCTGTAGCCCTCATAATAATTATTATAACTGATGTGCAGATTTTATTTTTATCATCTTCTATGTGTAATATTATCAGGATTGAGCAAAACTCAGCACTGAGTCATTGATTCCCTTTTAAATCACGAATGTGAATTAGAATTGGCACAAGATACAGGACGTTTAATTATCATTTGAATTGGAATGACAGAAAGAAAAATTTACTGACTTGCACTTTAAAAAAAAAATCCATCTATCCATCTGCCCATCCATCTCTATATCCATCCATCCATCCATCCCTCCACCTCTATATCCATCCATCCGACTATCCATCTACCCATCCATATCTATATCTATCCATCTATCCATATCCATCTATTCATCCATCCATCTATCCATCCATCTCTATATCCATCCATCCACCCATCCATCTCTATATCCATCCATCCATCAATCCATCCACCTCTATATCCATCCATCCACCCATCCATCTCTATATCCATCCATCCATCTGACTATCCATCTACCCATCCATCTGTATATTCATCCATCCATCTCTATATCCATCCATCCATCCGACTATCCATCTAGCCATCCATCTCTATATCCATCCATCCATCCGACTATCCATCTAGCCATCCATCTCTATATCCATCCATCCATCCGACTATCCATCTAGCCATCCATCTCTATATCCATCCATCCATCCGACTATCCATCTACCCGTCCATCTCTATATCCACCCATCCATCTCTATATCTATCCATATAAAAATAAATAAATAAAACAAATTCCTTTCAGCTGACACACATTTCTCCATTAGACACTGCCATACATCTTTTTAATCTTTTAATTTAGTTATTTCCCCATGTGAGGTCCATTTTTAATGTAATAATAATTTAAGATGATTTTTCAAGACTTTACCACATTTCACTTTTATCACTAGTTCTGCTGCGGTTTATGAATAATATCAGCCCTGTTTCCTCTTTATTACCTCACTGTGACTAAACACCAAAAATTCAGAATGAGTCATTTTTCATTTTAGTTTCAATAAAAGCTTGTTATGAGAGCAAGTTTGAGTTCTGAAGGTTACATAAAACATCAAGCACTTTTATCTCCAAACGATCAAGGAAAATATGATTCTCAAATAATATGAGAGCAGTTTACTGCTGTCCATCCTGACAGTGTTAATATCATCCTAACATGTGGCGTGCGTTACGAGTGATGTTCTGATCTCTGAGATGCCAATGAAAGATTATGCAAAACATGAATCATTGATTATTGATGAGTGTTGCATTTCCTTGGTCTAAATTAATTATCAAACCCTGCGCGGCTGAATAAACGGTTGAGAGGACAGACTGAAGATTATCTGATGAATATTTTATCAGAGACACGAGGCTTCTGAACAGAGAGAATGTTTTACACTTGCAGTAAGAGGACACTGCCTTCAGAAGAAGAGTAAATAAGGACACAGACACAAGTGGCCACAAGAAGTGTTATTTAAGTATCTTTGATAAATATTTTGAATTAGATTTTTATATTTTCTGCTTTCACTAATTTTAGTTAGTTTTAGTAATTTTGTTGTGTTTTTGTCATTTTTTTCATTAATTTTAGTTTATATAGTTTTTAATTTTTTTTAGTTCATAATTTTACCTTTTTTAAAATCTATTTTCACTTTAATTTTAGTTAACGTTTAAGTCATTTTTGTGTTTTTTGTCATTATTTTATTAATTTTTTAAAATTATTTTTGCTGTCTTTTCTTTTTTTATTTAGCTTTAGTTTATTTAGTTTTGATTTTTTAAAAGGTTTATAAGACTCCTTTTCTAAATGTTCTTTTCTTTCAAGTAACAAAACCTTTTTTTTTTTTTCAATTTCACCATGGTAACCATAGTTCCTGCCAAAATACAACAGTGTGTCATGTGGCAGCAGCACACAGCTGTGATATACTGCCACCATCAGGTGAAAGAAGGTACAGCAGGAACATCAGGCTGAATTGAAAGGGTCACTGAACTTTTGTTCCAGCAGTTGTTGACAGGAATGAGAGTCAGAGATCATCTCTACAATGCATAGATTATGGGAAACACATAAAGACAATGTTCTGGCTTAGCCTGCACAATCACACACAGATTAAGCGGTAATGCGAGAGTGTGTGTGTGTGTGTGAGAGAGAGAGAGAGTAAGTGTGTGTGTGTGTGTGTGTGTGTGTTTGGCGGGTTAAGGACAGAAAAGCAGAAATGTTTCTCCATGTAACATGCATGTAGTTTAATACGTAATCCGTGTTGTGTGCTCTTGATTTGTGAATGCATGTGTGTGTGTGTGTGTGTGTGATGGTTTTTGTGCCACTAAATATAGCGCAACATGAATCAAACACACATCTGGGGTGTCAAAGATAAAAAACATGACCCACCTATAGTACCAGCCAAAAGTTTGGAATTATGATTTTTTAATGTTTTTGAAAGAAGTCTCTTCTGCTCACTAAGGCTACATTTATTTGACAAAACAAATACAGTAAAATTGTGAAATATTATTATAATTTAAAATAGCAGAATTTTCAGCATCATTACTTCAGTTTTACATGATCCTTCCGAAATCACTGATTTGCTGCTCAAGAAACATTTCTGATTATTATCACACTGTAAAATTTAACGGTAAAAAACTGTAAAAATGCTACAGTAAAAACCTGTTAAATGGTTAACGGTAAATTCTCCTACTATTTACGGTGAAAAACTGTATTGGACATTGCATGTATTGGACATAAATTTTACAGTAGTATACCGTTTTTGGAAGTATATTTTACAGTGAATAACCGTAAATTGACATTCCCAGAATTCCCTGCGTTACATTTCAAATGTGATGTTTTTTTGTTGAAATAACTATGTTTCTTCTTAGTTTTTTCTTATCAGTTTTGTATATTAGGTTTGTGTGTTACACCTAATGTTGTTAAATGAATGTTTATTGCATTATTTCAGTTTCATGTGTGTCACCATGATGGTGTTTAGTGTTTGTGTGAATGACGCTATGCACCTTCTATATATTTACAACTTCTTTATATACAGATCTCAGTACTTCAATAGGTTGGAATATTAACATTATATCAGTTAATGAAATTATGGTATTTAACTGTAAATTTAA
>NW_015505900.1:675801-676312 GCF_001515645.1 Sinocyclocheilus grahami
ACCGTGAATTTAACGGTAAAAGACTGTATAAATGCTACAGTAAAAACCTGTTAAATGGTTAACGGTAAATTCTCCTACTATTTACGGTGAAAAACTGTATTGGACATTACATGTATTAGACATAAATTTTACAGTAGTATACCGTTTTTGGAAGTATATTTTACAGTGAATAACCGTAAATTGACATTCCCAGAATTCCCTGCGTTACATTTCAAATGTGATGTTTTTTTGTTGAAATAACTATGTTTCTTCTTAGTTTTTTCTTATCAGTTTTGTATATTAGGTTTGTGTGTTACACCTAATGTTGTTAAATGAATGTTTATTGCATTATTTCAGTTTCATGTGTGTCACCATGATGGTGTTTAGTGTTTGTGTGAATGACGCTATGCACCTTCTATATATATACAACTTCTTTATATACAGATTTCAGTACTTCAATAGGTTGGAATATTAACATTATATCAGTTAATGAAATTATGGTATTTAACTGTAAATTTAAGTTAAAACCTAA
>NW_015505900.1:676553-692838 GCF_001515645.1 Sinocyclocheilus grahami
TAAATTGACATTCCCAGAATTCCCTGCGTTACATTTCAAATGTGATGTTTTTTTGTTGAAATAACTATGTTTCTTCTTAGTTTTTTCTTATCAGTTTTGTATATTAGGTTTGTGTGTTACACCTAATGTTGTTAAATGAATGTTTATTGCATTATTTCAGTTTCATGTGTGTCACCATGATGGTGTTTAGTGTTTGTGTGAATGACGCTATGCACCTTCTATATATTTACAACTTCTTTATATACAGATCTCAGTACTTCAATAGGTTGGAATATTAACATTATATCAGTTAATGAAATTATGGTATTTAACTGTAAATTTAAGTTAAAACCTAAAACGTTGCTACCGTATTTTTACGGTAAAATTCCGGCAACCAGAGCTGCCGTTTTTTTACCGTAAATTTTACGGAATTTTTTTTACAGTGTAGTTGTTGTGCTGACGAATACTTTTGTGGAGTAATGATGCAAAAAAAATTGAGTTTGCATCACAGTAATTACATTTTTTACAGTATATTCAAATAGAACAGTTATTTTAAATGTAAATAATATTTCATTGTTTCTACTGTATTTTTGATCAAATAAATGCAGCCCAGCTGAGCAGAAGAGACTTCTTTCAAAAGCATTCAAACTCCTCATTATTCCAAACTTTTGACCAGTCGTGTAAATAATTTCTTGCACCTGAAACAAACACACACCAACCTCAATAAAACAGCAGAACTTGGTCTTGGCTGCCGTACTGGAGAAGGAATCACACTGACACACACGTATAGATGTTATTGTACGCTGTTATATGATAACCTCTATAAATTAACAGTTGTGTGTATTGTGTTTTTGAAGCCTGTCGAGAGAGTTAGCTGGATTAGACGGCGATCAGTCTCAACGCAGACACGCTACCAGACACAAGTTTGGACACACTTGAAGGAATTCATGTTTGGCAGAAATTTGTATTATAGACCTTTAAAAAAATGTGCTTACATCTGAATTAGCGTGATTTGTAGTGGATAGTGAAGGACGATCTAAACAAAAAAGAAGCTCTAATATAAGAAATAATGACATGTTATGATCACATCATCTTTCCCATAGTTCCATCTGTCTTTATTATTACTCCTAAGCACTGAAACTGGTCATAATGAACAGCTGGCAGGTGTATCCAAACTTCTGACAGATAGTGTAGTTGATAAACTCAATACACAGTCTGATCCAGCGGACAAAAGCTCAAAGCACAACACACACACACACACACACACACACACACATGCACACACACATGCACAGTCGCACACAAACTCATCTCACAAAGACTCACTGCGGCAATCAATAGTGAATTCTTCCTTAATTCCTGCTGTGGACAAATTAGAAACAGCTGCATTATGACTGATCTGAGATCATGTTAGTGCGCAGTGGTGAGAAACTGGTCATAATGAACAGCTGGCAGGTGTATCCAAACTTCTGACAGGTAGTGTAGTTGATAAACTCAATACACAGTCTGATCCAGCGGACAAAAGCTCAAAGCACAACACACACACACACACACACACACACACACACACATGCACACATACATGCACAGTCGCACACAAACTCATCTCACAAAGACTCACTGCGGCAATCAATAGTGAATTCTTCCTTAAATCCTGCTGTGGACAAATTAGAAACAGCTGCATTATGACTGATCTGAGATCATGTTAGTGCGCAGTGGTGAACGGGACTAAAGTGACACGCTGAACGCTCACAGCGCGTACACATGCTGATTAGAGCTCAATTAAAGTAATCGCATCATCTGCATCACCAGGACAACAGTCAACACCAAAAACATCAGCAGTTTGGATGATAACAGTCGAACCCAATCTGATGCTCACTAATCTAATCCAGAGATACATACTCAATACAAGATGTTAAATGATAAAATACACTCTCGAATGTATCCTGACAAGATATAACATACGGGATGTACTAGTGCTGGGCGGTATGATCAAAAATTTATATCACGATATTTTTCAAAATTATACCGGTTTCACGGTACATGACGGTATTTTTTTTTTCATGCATGACCGGGTGTTAACCATATTTTCTACTGATTGAGAGGAAACACTGCAGTATATTGACTTAGAATGCTCTATTTTACTGTCATGATGAGTGAATATTGTCAAAAAATTCCACACTAAATAGTGACTAAACACGACCCCTTTTAATGCATGTTAACCAGGAGTCACTCTCATTTATAATCACGGCATCGTCTGATAAAATCAGCATGCATCTACACTAAAGAGCGGCTGTTTTGGCTATATTACTTTTTTGTCTCATGCAGCGCACTGCCTGCGTCTGAGTAACAAACTAAAAAAAGTGCATGTGATATTAACAGACGAACTACGCTCATATTTATAATTCCAAACAATCAGTAAGCGACAGGTGCTAGGAAACGCTGTTTTGTACTCATTTATTGAGGAGTCGGCTGCGGTGACGCCGAGAGAGGCGACACTTCTCCGGGAAAGCCAGACCTCGCGCTCGCGGGACAGCACTGGAGAAATCCTCCATCTGAACCATAGCTAAGGTTTATCCAGAAAAGTCGCTAAGTTTGTCAGTATGAATATTGAAAAAAGCCGCTAAAAGGGTCTGAAAGTTGCTAAATCTAGTGCTAAAGTCGCGCTCATGTGTGTGAGACGCGGGAGCTGATGGCAGCGGGCGCTGGATATTTGTGGAGGTCAGTGTGGATATTGTGGATGAGTTCTTCTGTGTCATCACGTTCTATTAGTTCTACAGCTTCAGTTTCTGAACTTTCACGCTTAGTAACACATACAGCTGCTCCCTCACCACAGTGCAACAGTGAAAAGAGACCCCTTTCAAACAGTGTCGCGTTCCAAAGTTGTTTAAGCGACATACACCAGTACTGCGGTATTTTAAAAATGAATATCATAACAAAAATAAACACCGGTATTTGGTATGAACCGCTATACCGCCCAGCACTAGGATGTACTTTTTAATAATCTACAATGTATGTATAGTGCCACAATCAATCAATCAATAATTAAATACAAGTTTTCAATACAAATTAGCACAAGTCAAGCTGCAATACCAAACAGAACCACAGGGAGACGCCAAAGACCACTAAATCGCCTGCCTTTACTACTATACGGATCCATTCAGAATCGCTAAATCTCTGACCACCGCATAATCAGCGTTCATTATAAAACACTCATGCTTTTAAGCCAAATACATGCTGAAAAGAATAATTTTACTGACATCTGGACGCAAGTCACTATTCTCTCCAAAATCGCTGATGAAATCGGCCGTGTTTTCTCTGCATTAGTGCTGTTTTGAACTTACTGTTTGAATTCGTTTACTGGATCCTTGGACTTTCCAGGAGTTTACCGGTTTAAAATGATGTGATCGCAAAAGCCTGCTTCTTTTCATTTTAAGATATTATTTTCGTAATAAATTAGCCTACTGATTCAAATTAGCACCACACACTCCGCTTGCATTCATTCACGTGATTGGTCGAGATGAGAGGTGATCCCGCCTGGGTAGTGTGATTTATATATTGTCCTTTCTAATCATATATGGGATCATATATTCACCCAGACCTTGACGCTTTTACTCGGAGTACCGGCAACATGTCAGAAGTGCCGGTACGCACAAAAAAGTGCAGGTACTCTAAAGGCTAAAATATAGAAGTGCCGGTACTGCGTACCGTTGCGTACCGGCCCACTTCAAGCACTGATCAGTGGAAGAAAAACTAGAATAGTAGTCCCACTGTTAAAATGACAATTTAGACACTTTGCAGATTGCACATTTTGTATGGAATAATAATAATACTAATAAGATTAAAATATGCATAAAATTAATTAACTATTTTAAATTATTTTCTCAGTTAAAGTAACTTCTCCGTTCTATTATTATTCCGTTAAAGTAACAAAGTAAATTAGTTAACAAATAATTAACAAAAACATGCCTCAAAATTATTTATTTAAAGGGGTCATATGATGCGATTTAAAGTTTTCCTTTCTCTTTGGAGTGTTACAAGCTCTTGGTGCATAAAAAAGATCTGTAAAGTTGCAAAGACTAAAGTCTCAAATCCAAAGAGATATTCTTTATAAAAGTTAAGATTCAGCCACGTCTATCTAAAACGCCTCGTTCTAACACGCCCCCACATGTCTACCTCACTGTGTGGGAAGATTTGCATAATGCCACCCAAATGTTCACGCAAAGAAAGAAGGCGTAACTTTTATTCTCGCTGTAGTATTGTTGCCGCCGTCATGTCATGAAGACGCTGTGTGCTTCGTTGTGAAAGCGAAACTACTTTGTTTGGTCTTCCAAAAGAGGACGATATCAGCTTCGTCATGCCTGGAGCTGATCCGTGCTGGTCGCTGAGGAAATACATCAACTTCGCGCTGTGGATCGCCGGCACATTTTATGGAGGACTGTTTACTGATCCTGGAGAGTAACGTTAGACTAAAATGCCGGCAGTTCTGACTCACGTAAGTACGTTTTCTTTTATCATTTGCCACTGACGATTCAAACACGAGTTTTGAGCAGTGTAGAGTAGCGCTTGTTGTTTGTCATTTCTCCGATCACAAATGCAGACATGGTTTTATGTTTACGCGGCGCGATGCAACGCGTAAAAAGACAGTATAAGTCATTATAATCAGTAATTATGTCCCCACTGGATGCAACAAATGCCTCGTTTATAATGGGTTTTAATGTTTTTGTCTCGTCGCTCCGGCCGGACAGGGCATCATCACAGTACGGTGAGGGGCGTAACATTTCCGTCACACGCTTGAGGTATTCAGCCAATCACAACGCACTGGATAGCTGGCCAATCAGAGCACACCTCGCTTTTCAGACCGATGAGCTTTGTAAAAATCGAAGCACTTCAGAAAGGCGGGCATAGAGGAGAAACAATAATGTACAGTGTGTGGAAAATAATGTGTTTTTTTTACTTTAAACTGCATAAACACATTTCATTACACCAAATACACAAAATAATGTTCTTTTTAGCAACATCATATGACCCCTTTAAAAATATTTAATAATTTTCTCAATTTAGACACTTTGCAGTTCAAATATCACATTTATTGTATGGAAGAATTAATTTTAATTATTTTTTTTCGAAAAGAAAAAAAAATTAAATTTAATTAAAAACATTATTTTCTCAATTTAGACACTTTGCAGTTCAGATACCACATTTTGGATCGAATAATTAATTAACAAATAATTAAATTAGTTAAAAATAATTTAAAATATGCAGCATTAAAAAGATTTACTTAGTTAAAATATGTTTTATTATTATTTTCAATTTAGACACTTAGAATAAGTTAAAATAAAAAAATGTTGTATATAAGAATCAATTAACAAATTATTAAAATTAGTTTTAAAAATATTTAATAATTTTCTCAATTTAGACACTTAGAATAAGTTAAAATAAAAAAATGTTGTATATAAGAATCAATTAACAAATTATTAAAATTAGTTTTAAAAATATTTAAATAAACATAAAAATGTATTTAAATAAAATGATAATTATTTTCTCTTTTGTATGATTTTTTTTAAAAAACTTTTTACCAAATTATTAATAATGCATAAGAAATGTATTTTAAAAGATTGTATTATTTTCTGTGCTTATTAACATTATGTCTCTAATGCTATCAATAGAATATGCTTCATATGACACGACTCTGCTTCATATGCTTCATATGACACGCATTAACCTGATAATCTGCTGCATTACCAAAACATGTGACCAGGTCCTGTATGTAGGACAGCAGGTGTGAGGGGCTGTGATGCTTCAAACTCTGAAGCATGTATTCATCTGTCATGATTTCATCTAGAAGCATCGATCCCTCTTTATCATTTAATCTGCGAGCAATGAGCATCAGCACATGGGCATCACGCTACGATTATTAAATTAACCCAGTTATGTCCGTCTGGGAGAAAATATGAGGGTTTAACTCTTCTCAGAGCAATGAAGGATCTCTCCTGATGAGCTGAAGGCAAGTGAACATCAAGAAGTTACTGAGTTTACTATCAGCCTCATCATGAAACGACAGCACAATGAATCTATGCTCAAATCTTACACAGATATGATGCAAGAATGGTTTGTTATATATAACTTGCACAGATATGATGCAAGATGCTTATATAGAAATCAGGCACTAATTGTATTCCTGTAGTAACGCCACGGTCATGGGTTCAGTTCCCAGAGGATGAAAGTCTAATAAAACCATCTGCCAAATGCATAAAGGCAAATATAAATGCATTAATGCAACGCTTAGGTTTTCCAAAATGCATTCTACTCTTGTCTTTTTGAATGAAGCTGATTGGAACTGACTTTTCCTCTGAGTTCTGCTTTAGACACAAAGCTTTTAATGACTTCAGAAGACATGTGAAGTACTGTTATTACACTTTTACGGTGATTTTTGATGTCTTGCATTCAACTAGAGTTCATTGCATTGAAAAGATCAGTGTAAATATTTCACCTAACATTTAATTTTGTGTTCACAGAAGAAAGAGGTTGGTTCAATGATTCAAAACATCATGAGTGAGGCAGTAGGCGCGTTTCCATCACCCTTCAAATTGCGCAAATTTAAATTGCGAATTGAAAATACGCCTAATGGAAACGAGTCAATTTCGCAAAAACGCCCATATATCGCAAAAAAGTTTTTACGCTCGCATGAGGTGGTTTTTCAGGCAATGCGAAAAAGGAATAATTCGCAAAACTGCAATGGAAACGGCTTTTTCGCATTTACAGGTCACATGGCGTATGCAAAAAGTCATATGATCATTCTTCAATGTACTATAACCTCCAAGAAACACTTCATAAGTGGCCGCGCTCCAGTATAAATGGCTTTCCCTACCATTAATGCTTAGACAATTTACACTGCACACGTCTGCGCTGCAGTGTGGCTCTGATACGGCCACTGAAGCTGATTACGGCCACTCAATGCTTGTGTTTATATTTTTATACAGGCTATGGTTTATTCCAGCCGCGCCACGCACGTTTCTGAAGCGGCTCTCTTTGCTGCTTCTGTAAAGATACACGCATAAGCCTCCTTTGAATAAACGTAGCCAAAATTAATCGAAATCCCACCAAAATCCGTTGCCATGACTTATCACGAGAGGCAAAAGGTCACGTTTAAGTCTCATAACATTGGTTAATGGAAACGCCGTCATTTCACAATACTTTTTTATCGACATTTATAAAATATCGCCAAAGTTTTGCGCAAATCTGTAATGGAAATGCGCCTATTTTTAGGCGAAATATTCCTTTTGAAATTTTTAAGAGTGCAGGTTGTCAAAGTCAGTCAGTGTCACTTTCGCAAGACTTTATTGTCACATCCCTTTAACTTTGAGTGAGCAAACACTTCAACTTCAAAAACACCACAATTTTGGGAGTTCGACTTTGCTAGATAAAGCACATTGCATTGCATCAACAGCTTCCTTTAAAAACCGTCCTTGAGCAAAAGTGTTTTATCTGACGCGCCAAAGTCTCACGGTGATGTTTGTCTCGCCATCAGAGACGTTAAAGTGTGAATCATATCGTTTAGAGCAGAAGGACAAACAGGACAATATCTCAATCTCAAACCCAAAACACTAAAAGCATCACAGTGAATCTGTATGTCTCCAGAGAGTCTGTCCAGCTCATGAACAGCCAGACACGTTCACGTCATTGCTATACCCAAAGATGCGTCTTACCTGAGTGACTTTGTCAGTGACGTTGTGCGTGCGGTCGATGAGTTTGCAAGGTGCGATGATGTCCATTTCTCCGGCCGGGAGGGAGATGAGAGGGTCCGGTTTAAAGTCCACAAAGTTGAGCGTGATCTGTGGGATTTTACTGATGGCGCGGTAACGCATCAGATCCGAATCAGAGGTAGAGTTCAGGATGCTGAACTTGTTGTTCATGGCACCTGCATAAAGAAAGGTTGCTGAAAATCTTCTGTTTGCTCTGAAACGCTTTTGACATTTACAGTATGTGTTACCAAATCATATCTGTACCTATGGGATTGGTAAGATTTTTTTATGTCTTTGAAAGAAGTCTCATATGCCATATATTATATTATAATATATTATTATGTATTAATATTTCGAATTAGCTTAAATCTTTATATTTTCAGTTTTATTTTCATTTTAGTTTAAGTTTTAGAAATTTTGTTATGTGCTTTTGTCATTTTTATTAGTTTTTGTTTTTGTAATTTTAGTACCTCAAACTTACTTTATTTTAGGTAGTTGCAAATGCAACATCTTAATTTATCAACGTTTTTTTTTCAGCTTTATTTTACCAAGGCAACAATTTTTAATAGTTTGTTTTTGTTCACTAAGGTGGCATTTATTTGATCAAAAATACTGTAAAAATATTTATAATTTTTACTATTTAAAACAGCTGTTTTCTATGTGAATATCTGTTAAACTGTAATTTATTCCTGTGATGCGCAGCTGTATTTTCAGCATCATTACTCCAGTCTTCAGTGTCACATGATCTTCAGAAATCAGTATAATATGCTGATCTGCTGCTCAAGAAACATTTCTGATTATTATCAATGTTGAAAATAGTTGTGCTGCCCAATATTTTTGTGAATAGAATAAATGAATAGAAAGTTGAAAAGAAAATAATTTATTAAAAATAGAAATCTTTTGTAACATTATAAATGTCTGGTTACACTTTACTTGAAGGGGTGTGCATAAGACTGACATGACACCTTCATAATCATGACATGACACCTTCATAATCATGACATGACACATGTCCACAAGACGTTTACCTGTAATAATGCAGGGAACCAAGTCGTGTATGCTTGATATTTAAAAAAAATAAATAAATGTTGTTTATAATGAATGCCCTATCATTTTCTGTGTTTTATATTAACAGTTAGTTTTAATCCAAATGATCCATGTGCCAATGGAGCGAACAGCAATCAAGACAATGCAACAGTGCTCTCTCTCTCGCTCTATCTCTCTCTCTCGCTCGCTCTCTCTATCTCGTCAAATAACTTTAGTAACTTGTGCGTTGTTTTACTTGCTTGCTTTTGACATATCCGACCAAACTACACACTGCATCCCCAATAATAATAAATACATAAATAAATAAATGGAAAATATATATACTTTGTATATATATATATATATATATATATATATATATATAATGTGTGCCTATTTAGCTACATAATAATGTAATTACTGTAATAAGTGTAGCAGCTGCATCGTTTCATGAAAAGGAAGAGGACACATTGACGTACTTGAATGGCGCCACAGCAGAGGCAGCTTATGATTGAGATCCTGTGGGTCGTGCAGTTTATCATCTGGCATGACCTCGAAATTCAGAATAAACATGATCACCACGCCATCTTCATTCTTGACAGGAACCACGTCCACCAAACACAGGAAACACACACCTGTGAGAGAAGACAGCAGAACCTCACTCATGTTCATTTGTGCATCTGTAAAAAAGCATGATGACGGTCAACTACTAATTTTTTTACTGCACCAAATTCATAATAAAAGAACTCCACTAATGTTGTTGTTTCTTGACCAACATACAGAGAAATTTACTCAGTCATTATGCACCTTTTCTAAATCACAAATGCAAAGAAAAGTACTGTGAAATTTAATGAAATAGAAATAAAATGAATGTGAAAAAACTACATATATAATTTCATATATGTAATAATAATTTTTATTATTATTGATAATAATAATAAATTTAACAAAGTAAAAAAAATTAAAATAAAATAAAATAAAATATAATAAAAATAAAATAAAATAAAAATTGTCAGTCGAAAACTGAGGATTATTATGTGGACAAACTAAAATGCAACATATCACTGACTCATGGGAATCCTCTCATGGACTAGTTAAGTGAACAACTATCATCTGCCAGCAAAATTAAGCCTGATTACAAATACTGTGTGTCTGTGTGTGTGGCTACAATCAGAATTTATAGACAAAAACACACAGAAAAAAATAGAGCTGTTTGGTTATTATTATGAAACAAAACATACACGTCATACAATTCTGATGTTGGTCAAAATAACAATATTTTCCCAATAACAGAATCTCTTTGACTACAGTGAGCGCTGAAAAGTTTCAAAGCACACGAAGCTGCACAATCACAGAGATCCCAGTAAAACCACCATGTTTGAGGAGTAAAATCATTAAAATTATACACACAGAGCTACAAATCCTGACTTTGACCTTTCAGATTCGTCTGAAAGCAGTTCAACGCTCAGATTTACACCATGCATGATTTCATCTCTACTCCCTGATGCGTGAATCCCACGAGCTTACCTGGATCTGAACACACAATCAAACAGGACACACGGAGAAAGAGCAGATTCAGCGGACTGATGGACAGCCGAGGTTCTCAGCAATGACCACAGAGAGACTGACTGAGACACACGGAAACAAACTGGCCCACTGTAATCCCAGCTGTGTTTGGAGCAGAGAAACGACACATGGATTACAGGTCCACCAAAGCCATCTGGGCACACGTGTGTGTGTGTGTGTGTGTGCTGAAAAACAGCACAAAACTTCTTCCTCTTATCGTTTATAGTTAATGTAGTGCAGACCAAATGCAGAAACACATTCTTAAATGTCAGAATTACAGGTAAAATACATAAATGCAAAGCCGATTTGACTAGAAATCCCAAAAGTGTCAAATAAAATAGCAATTATGAATAAAATAACAATTAGGAAAATCAAAATGAAATCATAACTGACTCTTTATCTTCTTCGTTTTTAGTCATCATAATCTTTCCTCAATGTACTTTTCCCCCCCACCGGTGTTATCTGTGACCAGCTGAATAAATAAGCTTTCCATTGATGCAAGGTTTGTTAGAATCGAACAATATTTGGCCGAGATACAACTATTTGAAAATCTGGAATCTGAGGGTGCAAAAAAATCTAAATATTGAGAAAATCATCTTTAAAGTTGTTCAAATGAAGTTCTTAGCAATGCATATTACTAATCAAACATTAAGTTTTGATATATTTACGGTAGGACATTTACAAAATATCTTCATGGAACATGATCTTTACTTAATATCCTAATGATTTTTGGCATAAAAGAAGAATCCATCATTTTGACCCATACTGTCAGGATCATGGACTGTCTGTGTCATGTTTTGCTCTTGTTTCTGTTCCCTTATTTGGTCATGATCTTCTCCTCGTTTTGTTAATTAGTTTGATTAGTCATCCCATGCACCTGTGTTTCCCCAATCATCCCTGTATTTAAGTCCCAGTCTGTGCAGTCAGTCTCTGTCGGGTCGACTTGTTGTGTACGTGTGTTTGCGCCAGTGCCCTTTGTGTGGATTTACCCTGTGGTCCTTGGATTAAAGATTTTGATTGTACTCCTCATTTCCCTCGTACTCCTTCCAACAGCGTACCGTGACACATACCATATTTTTTTGGCTATTGCTAAAAATATACCCCAGCGACTTAAGCTTTGTGCTCCAGGGTCACATTCTGGCAACACTTTACGATAAGCTTTCTTTTGTTAATATTAGCTAACTACATTAATTACCATGAACTAACAATAATCAATAATCTCCGTTAATAATAATCCCAACATTTTAAAATCAAAAGTTGTATCTGTTAACATTATTTAATGCATAATAAACTAACACAACATTTTTTATTAACAAAGGTTAATGCTGCAAAAATATATTATTCATTGTTAGTCAATGCATTAACTAATATTAACAAATGAGACCTTATCGTAAAGTGTCACTGTTATACAGGTATCATTAATATACTACTATAGTTTATATTGTATAGTATATATATAAAATGATATAAAAGCATTGAATGCTATGACAAACTTAACCAGAGACTGAATGAACGAATACATGCATGAATAATAAGCAGAAGAGCCCTGCTGATGTGAGGACGCGGTCCTGAAAATACATAATCCTATCTAAACACACACATACACGCAGATTAAGAGTGGTCAGGAGGAGGGATTGGACTGTAATTCATTACGCTTCCGTCCACTTTAAAAGACTAATCCACTCCAAGATTCAGACGCCACACACTCTCTCTCTCACACACACACACACACACACACACAACATCTGTATTTGTTCATCATCTGTATGTCTGGATGGAGTTCTATAATCCCAACAAAGTGCTCCGAGACCCAAATCGCTGATGTCCGGCTTCAGAAATACATAAGAGAGAAAAGATGAAAATAAAACAGATTAAAAAAGCAGGAGATCAATGTGAATAGAAAAAAAAAAAAAAAAAAAAAAAAAAATGCAAGGAAAACAGTCACTGGGAGAAGAAGACGTGATCTGATTAGACATAAATAATACATAAATTAAATAACATTTCTGATTATTAATCAACTGATCTACATTATTCATCTTTATTAATCAAGTAAAATTATTGTTATTAATAAATTAATTCTAAATGTTCTCTTTAACATGTGAAACTAAAATTGACATCAAGGATTATTATCTGGATGAACTAAAAACATATTGTGGAATAGTTAACTTTCACGGAAAAAAAAAATGTAAGTAATAAATAACAAAAACAATGAACTGAGAACTGTCACTGTGATAATAAAACATATGACCTGTCCTGATCAAACTAAACTAAAATGAAATCTGATAATATAAAAGATAAGCAAATTCTCCATTAAACCTCATTGAAGAAGGGTTCTTCTCTGGAGAAACAGCTGAGAAAGTAAATCTAACTGTGCTCAGACACCAAAGTCAGAGATCTCACTGTGAACTCCAACATTCCTCATCAAATGATCTGAGCTGCTACCGACAGTCACTTTACAGCTCTCGACTCTTACTCGTGATTTGTATTTCACTAAAGGAACTTAGGTTGATTAAACATCTTGTGAGCGATGAAAAAGCAATCACTGAGCAATATGTATTTCTCTGAGGAGTCTAGAAAAGAAGACAGAAACATGTCTGCAGCAGGTTTGTTAAAGGGACAGTTCACCTTCAGTTGCTCGTCCCCATTGACTTCCATAGAAAATTTTCAAGAAAAAAAAACACTATGCAAGTCAATGGGGACCAGCAACTGAAGGTGAACTGTGCCTTTAAGCCGTTCTCTCTTGAGGGACACAGCGCCACCTGGTGGACAAGATCTGACTTTACTTTGCACCAATGACCAGTTGACTGTGCAATATCTTATACATTACAAGAAATCATGAAATGACTAATCAACACTTGGTCAGAGAGTAAAGAGAAGAAATACAGCTCAACTACTCTCATAAAATGATCATATGACAGTAATTGCTATCTCCTTATGAGTGTGTTCAGCTCCGGTGTTAGTATTCTTCCTATAACTCTCTCTCTCTCTCTCCGTTGTTTTGTGCTGATGAATCTCTTCGTTGAGTTACGGCCACTAAATCCTCGTCCCACAACGTCTCAATGAAAAACTCCCAGAACACAGCCTGAGCTGCTATTAGCCACATTCATCAGGAGAAGCATCTTCTCCATCACTCTGAGCGACGCTTCTGCTGCGTTCACACTTCTGAAGGAAACACCGATCAGTCACGACAGCACAACGCCGCCTGCGGCCTGAGGAATCATCTACTGCACCAATATTTCACCGGATTACAGAGAAAACAACGAGAGAGACGCGTGACTGATCCTTAAACCAGACGCTCTATATAAACGGCTTTTTCTGGATGTTAATGAACACTTTTTGGGGGGGTTTCACATTTGAAGTGGCTAACTTAAGATCATATTTAACCCTGGGTTAATGTAATCCTGCAGTTTCATCGTGTTTGTTTCAATTAGTAATTCAGCACATAAACCACAATTACAGGTGTGAAAGGCTGTGGCCTTAACCTGCGATTCTTTTATTTATTTGTATAGTACTTTTTACAAAGCACATTGTTCTAAAGCAGCTTTTAAAAAAAAGGAAAAGAGCAAAATAAAGAGGATAAGAAATTAAAAGAAAATTAAATAAATAAAATGATTGCTATTATTGCTATCATTATCAAATGAAATAAAATTTAATTTAAATTAAAAAAATTAAAGACTTAGATGTTTAGAAATGTTGCCTTGGCAACTAACTAAAATCTTAAAGAAGAACCAAGACTCTGGGGTAAATAAATAACTTTAAATAAATAAAAAATTAAATAATAAATAATAATTAAATTTAAAATACAATATTAGATGAAAAAAATTTTTTTTAACAGAATTTGGCAATTAAAATAATAATTATTATTATTATTACAAAAAATAATTTAGTGAAACTGAAGCTAAAACAAGCAATGCAGTGTTGTAAACGGCAATAAAAACAGATGGAAAAAAATTACAACCTGAGCCTACTTCTTCAAAATGACAATGATTGTTTGAAGCACAGCCTCGGGCTGAAACATACTTCAACACAAATGTATTCAACAAATGTAAGAGAAGTCTGGAGTGTATGAAATGAGCCGCACATGCTCGAGCTCAACACTAGAGGACAGAAGAGCATCAGATGTTCATCTGTTCTGTATGAGGCTCATTCATCAAACACACTGATGCTAATGATGACCTCGTGCTGTCATTAACAGGAATGGGGTCAGGTTTTCATTTGGACAGAAAATAATTGAGCTCTAAACATCCTGAATCAGTCAGTGCTTGTAATACGATGAAAAATTATACACAGTTAAACGAGTTCATAAGCTAATGTCATCCTGGAGCAGACAAAGGGTTAACAGATTCAGAGGTCCAACCCCGGCTACTTAAAATGGAATTATAATAGCTAGACGAAGACTATAAATTTAAAAATCACTGATCCTAGTGAAAAATCACCAATAATTCTAGTGAAAAATTACTTTGAATTTTTGCTGGTAATATTGAGTTTTCACTGCAATTCTAACATAATTCTAGTGAAAAAAATCACATAATTTTTGTGATAAAACACCAATAGTATCTGTGAAAAATCACACAATTCTGGTGAAAAATAACCAATAATATCAGCAAAATGTACACATAATTGCAGTAAAAATCACCTTTAATTCTGGTGACAGATCACCAATAATATCAGTATAAAATACAAATAATTCAGGTGAAAAAGAAAAAACACCTATAATACCAGGACAAAACAAACAATCACATGATTCCAGTGAAAATGACTGGAAATAATAAAATAACACCAGTAAAAATTCACCCATAATTCTAGCAAAATTACAAATAATTCAGGTGAAAAATCGCCAATAATAGCAGCAAAAATTCATGCATGATTCCAGTGACAATCAACTACAATGCTGGTGAAAAATCACCCAAAATTCTACAACTGTTCTCGAAAACTGTCACAGAATTAGAGAACTGTCACTTATTCCCATGATTGCAGTGACGTGCAGTCATACGTATCAGCTGAGCTGAGATCAGGTCTGAAGCATCGAGAAGATCCTTACAAAGAAATATCGTGTGATTTGGTAATATTCTGTAAAACAACATTTACGTGGCCTTCCAAGATATTTAATAAAATACCACATTATTACCACTGTACCATGTCCAAAAACATGGTAAAAGCATGGTGTTTTAGTTAGTATGGAGGGTGACAGGAATCGTCCACGAAGACATTCACCTTCTCAAGAAGCAGAAGAACAGATGGTCAGATTAATGAGCGTTCCTCCATCTGTATTCAAATGAGCTCAGGTTTCACTCAGGGATTGGCTGCCATGAGTCACATGACCTCCTGTTGATTTTTGACTAGAGATGCACCGAGTGCAATTTTCTTGGCATATTCTGATTTCCATTTGTTTTGTAAGTGTGACCTGCTGATTCTGATTTATGCCGATTCCGATTTTCTTTCTAAAAGCTATAATTGACAGCATATACAAACAAAAATCTACTTTTTATTTTTCATTATTCATTATTCATTGAAAGAAGATAATGAAACATTACAATTCCTCTAATCTGGACTAAGTTACCTGGCCGGTCGATTGGTGCATCTCTGTTTTTGAGTAATAAAGATCCATCCGTCTCTGTGATCAATACTGATCCTGTCCAGAACAACCTGACTTAATCAGGATCTTAACCAGTCCCTAACGAACAACACACCTGATCATCATTCATTAAAACTGCTGACCGGTGGATTTCATGGCTTTTCAGTGAATACCGGATGAGGATGCAGAAAAAAACATGAGTTTTCCATGAGTGTGATTTCAAATGATCATGATATCAAATAAATACACAAATAAATACACAAATAAAGACACAAGTATGAATATAATATAAAATGATGGATGGATGGATAGATAGATAGATAGATAGATAGATAGATAGATAGATAGATAGATAGATAGATAGATAGATAGATAGATAGATAGATAGATAGAT
>NW_015505900.1:693186-705461 GCF_001515645.1 Sinocyclocheilus grahami
GATGGATAGATGGATGGATAGATGGATAGATGGATGGATGGGTGGATAGATGGATGGATAGATGATAGATGATATGATAGATGGATGGATGGACGGATGGATAGAAGTATGAATATAATGTAAAATGATAGATAAAAACATATTTTAGAAATAAATAATACAAGAAATACTACAGGATAACACAAACACACACGTGCTGATCAATAAAGGAGTGTGAGTTTTTCCTGCTGCTGATGGACTGACAGGATTCAATAAGCGACATTATTAGCAGAAGATTACAGGATTACACGTCAAAAACACCTGAGCAAACAGCCAGCAGACACAGACACACTGAGGAATCAAAATAGCTCACAGCTGCTATGTACTTCAGTTTCTTCTGACTCAACCAATGACGTGAGTTTGGGGGCGGGGCTATTCATTTGACTGACCAATGGAGAACAGGGAGGCATGTTCAGAAGCCTATTTCGCTCTGCTTTACCATCATTTCTCTGAAAGTCTGCCGTTAGAAGAAAAGAAAACACTTCTACTTTTCTTCAGAAGTTATTTGAACGTGCCCCTCCAAAGTGTCTTCTAGAGAGGGAATGGGCCAGGGTTTCTCATTAGCACATAAAAACTCTGAGTCTCACACACTAATCGAGCTCTCGCTTCCTCACAAACGAGCCTAACCTTCACTTCTAGACTCGCACAGCCCTGAACCTCTTTCCCTTTGCTTTACTGGACCCAGCCGAGTCGCTGATGTTGGGTTTTGAGCTGAGATTTTAAATCAAACCAAAAAAAAGTAACAAATTAATTGCTGCAGTTTTAGGACAAAAAATGGAAGAAAAGTTGAAGGAAATGTAATACATAATTTAAAATAACTTCCATTTTACCAAGAGAAGGCACATAAATGGTGTTTATATTAATGGATTAATAAACCCAATGATAAAAATTATTATTAAAATTATTATATTATTGTTCTTAAATATTTTCTTTTTTTCCCCTTTCAGTGAAATATTACAATAGCAATGTTTTTTTTATTTTTTATATATTTTAATAATAATAATAATAATAGTATATTTTACAGTCATTATTATATATTATTATGATTATATTGTTTTTCTTAAATATTAATAATCTTTATTTTACAGAGAAATATTACAATAGTAATATTTGTATTTTGTTTAATAATAATAATAATAATAGTATATTTTATAGTCATCATTAGATATTATTATTATTATATTGTTTTCGTAAATATTTTATTTTTTATTTTACAGTGAAATATTGCAATAGTAATATTTATTTTGTTTAATTTCTTTTAGTAATATGAATGATTATTTCGTTTTTTTTCTTATCTTTTATTTTAAAGTGAAATATTACAATAGTAATATTTGTTTTTTGTTTACTATTTTAATAATAATAATAATATATGTTATAGTCATTATTATATATTATTAAGATTATATTGTTTTTCGTAAATATTTATTTTATTTTACAGTGAATATTGCAATAGTAATATTTATTTTGTTTAAATTATTTGAATAAATAATAATAATAATTACTATAGTACTACTATATTTTATAATCATTTTAAAACATAATCAAAATTTGGGGATAAACTGTGCAGCCCTATACAAACAAATACAGCAAACCTGAAGTTTGTTTTTTCCAATTTAAAATCCAATTTTAAAGTCTCAAAATAAACCCAATATTGTGATCCGGACCCCAGTGTGAAGCAAAAAACACATGATGGCACGCAGCTGATTCTTCCCACCCCGTCTTTCATTGTTCACCCAAACAGAAAGTCCAGCCTCAGTTGCGTGCCATCATCTTTCGACATTTTGAAAGTGCGTATTAATCATTCAGAGCTGACCCAGAGTGTTTCGAGATGAAACGCATGTCCTCCAGCTAGCGGTGCTGCTTCATCACAGCGATCTGTTCAGTCTGTTTACACGGCTCCTCTTTCATCAGCACACATCTGAACGTCTCTAGAGTTCACACACTCAAAGCTATCGGTATAACAAACCACTCCGAGCACATCAGCGATGGAAAGAAACCAACACAAGGACTGGAATATTGTCAGGCCAGCAGCAATATCAGCAATCAACTCTAGACACATAAAACATCCTTAAGCATGAGTTTTCATCTGTCTCTTTAAGGTGGCTCTGGGAATGTAACATGCACTACTGGATCTGAGAAGTGCTTAATAAATGCTCTGCTGTCAGCAAACAGAGAAACTTTAATGGCTCCTGATGGTTTCCACCAAAATAAAAGCTTATGACGTTCCGAGATGATGAATTCAAGACATTAGTACAGCAATTGTATACTTGCTCTGTAAAATTTTAATATTAATAATATTGTTATATTATTTTCTCGTATTTGATATTAGATTTTTGTAAGTTTATAATGATGGTTATTATTATTATACATTTTATAGTCATTAATATATAATCATAAACTACAATTTAATAATAATAATAATAATAATAATAATAATAAATATTAAACTAAATATTATTATTTAAATATAATATTAAATATTAGTATTGAGTTAGTATTAGTATTAGTATGAACCATTTTTAAATTATGATTATATATTAATGACTATAAAATATAATAATATTAATAATAATATTCATTATTATCACTATACATTTTATAGTAATTAATATATAATCATAAAATGGTGTTATAATAATATTGAAATATCACAATACTAATATTTCTTATTTTGTTTCATTTCAAATATATACATTTACATATTATTTAGTTTGATATTTGATAATAATAATAATTATTATTATTATTATTAACATAATACATTTTATAGTCATTGATATATAATCACAAACTATAATTTTATAATAAATAAATATTAAATGAAATATTATTATTTTAAATAAAATATTAAATAAAATAAGAAATATTAGTATTGAGTTAGTATTAGTATTAGTATTAACCATTTTATGATTATGATTATATATTAATGACTATAAAATATAATAATAATCATTATTATCATTATACATTTTATAGCTCTCTCTCTCTCTGCTTTTCTTCTTATCAGTTTATTGACAGGAAGTGGCACAGGAAGTACAGAGCACTAGTGCTGCTGCTGGATGCTGAGTAACCGAACAGCCTGCAGATAACGGTGTCTAATTACCGATCTGTGATGCACGCTGTGTGCTGCTGAAGATAACTGACTGCTGCAGGTCTCAACTTCAGCGTCACATAATGCTGTCTTTCTAGAGACGGAGAGGCTGATGAAACACTGCAGCATCAGCAGAAACTCTCTGTATCTCTGACTGTATCACAGACACGCGGCTCAGGAAACCCGCTGTGAAGTGAGAAAATCTAATAGACGACATTTAAATCTAAATGCCTTTGATAGCATCACATGTCCATCACAGAGTATGCAATCCCAGAATGCACGGCAACAAGTTCTGTGAACAAAAATGCATGCATGTTAGATTATGAGTGTCACGTGTATGATGTGTGATTTGAAATCATCATATTCTGCTGTAGACAGGCGTTCATGTAAATATGAGCTGGCAGATGTTGCTTTATAACCGCCAGGAGTTTGAAATGCAAATATATGATGAGCTTCTGGGTGATTTGCATAAAAGTGAAGGGCAATATCCGGTGAATCCCTGCTATGGAATTAATGAGCAAAGTAAAGGCAGCAGACGTGGATCATGGGAAATGATTGTGCGTGTGTGAGGAGAACAGAGGTGTTACTCTGAAGTGTGAAACAGCTATTAATATGCTGTGATGAAGGACACACACACACACACACACACACACTCTCACTCACATACACGCACACACACACACACACGCTCATGTGCACACGCACGCACACACACACACGCACACACACACGCTCACACACACACACGCTCACGTGCACACTCTCTGACTGGCTGCTCCTTATTAACTCGGCCAATGACAGCATGATTTCCCACCGCCGTTTATCCAGTGTCACCCTATAGGGACCAGAGAGAGCAGAACTCCAAGAAAGGAAACCAGCGATTATTCTGAGAGATGAGAAGGAAAGAGAAATGGTTAAACTACTCTCAGGAGACTGCGGTTTCCATGCAACTGGCCTGACAGACGCATCTGAATGAGACAGGAACAGGAAGCTGGGGACAGCTCGAGTGAAAGTGGCTGCAGACTGGCTTCTCCTTATTAACTCGGCCAATGACAGCATGATTTCCCACCGCCGTTTATCCAGTGTCACGCTATAGGGACCAGAGAGAGCAGAACTCCAAGAAAGGAAACCAGCGATTATTCTGAGAGATCAGAAGGAAAGAGAAATGGTTAAACTAGTCTCAGGAGACTGCAGTTTCCATGCAACTGGCCTGACAGACGCATCTGAATGAGACAGGAACAGGAAGCTGGGGACAGCTCGAGTGAAAGTGGCTGCGTTTAGCATTTCTGTAATATACTTGGGAGAATATTTTGTATGTATGAGATACACTACATTTACCTACATGTGCAGTACACACTTTCAATTTCAAAGAGATCTGTCCAATCAGGAACATTTGATCTTTGACATATTATCATTGAACCAAAAGTTAAAACGGAGCCGTTCTGACGTGTGAGCGAGTTTCCAGACCCGACACTCAGCTCCAATTAGTCCAGAGCTCTGACTGGCTGCTCCTTATTAACTCGGCCAATGACAGCATGATTTCCCACCGCCGTTTATCCAGTGTCACCCTATAGGGACCAGAGAGAGCAGAACTCCAAGAAAGGAAACCAGCGATTATTCTGAGAGATGAGAAGGAAAGAGAAATGGTTAAACTACTCTCAGGAGACTGCGGTTTCCATGCAACTGGCCTGACAGACGCATCTGAATGAGACAGGAACAGGAAGCTGGGGACAGCTCGAGTGAAAGTGGCTGCATTTAGCATTTCTGTAATATACTTGGGAGAATATTTTGTATGTATGAGATACACTACATTTACCTACATGTGCAGTACACACTTTCAATTTCAAAGAGATCTGTCCAATCAGGAACATTTGATCTTTGACATATTATCATTGAACCAAAAGTTAAGACCTTTTATAAAAATTGGATTAAAACAATAATAAAAAATTTTTTTTAAATAAAAATGCAATTATATATAGCTATTCTAATAGCAATTTTAATTGTTATGCTGTTTTTTTTATACAAAACTGGATTAAAAATACAAAAAATATATGAATATTTAATGCATAAAAAAAATTATAAAATGCATAATAAATACCCTTATTAACTCGGCCAATGACAGCATGATTTCCCACCGCCGTTTATCCAGTGTCACCCTATAGGGACCAGAGAGAGCAGAACTCCAAGAAAGGAAACCAGCGATTATTCTGAGAGATGAGAAGGAAAGAGAAATGGTTAAACTACTCTCAGGAGACTGCAGTTTCCATGCAACTGGCCTGACAGACGCATCTGAATGAGACAGGAACAGGAAGCTGGGGACAGCTCGAGTGAAAGTGGCTGCATTTAGCATTTCTGTAATATACTTGGGAGAATATTTTGTATGTATGAGATACACTACATTTACCTACATGTGCAGTACACACTTTCAATTTCAAAGAGATCTGTCCAATCAGGAACATTTGATCTTTGACATATTATCATTGAACCAAAAGTTAAGACCTTTTATAAAAATTGGATTAAAATAATAATAAATTTTTTTTAGAAATAAAAATGCAATTATATATAGCTATTCTAATAGCAATTTTAATTGTTATGCTGTTTTTTTTATACAAAACTGGATTAAAAATACAAAAAATATATGAATATTTAATGCATAAAAAAAATTATAAAATGCATAATAAATACTAATATATATAAATATTAATATAACTAGCTATTGTAATAGCTATTTAAATTTCTACACTGTCTTTACACTAAACTGGATTAAAAATATAAAAATAAATAAACAAATATATTAACTTGTAATATTTTATTATTTAATAAAAACTATTACATATTAAAATGTATTCTAATTATAAAATAAATATATATATATATATACACCACATTATATAATCTACATTAGATGCATAATTTTATAAAATATTAAATAAAATTATAAAAATAAATTTTTTTTAGAAATAAAAATGCAATTATATATAGCTATTCTAATAGCAATTTTAATTGTTATGCTGTTTTTTTTATACAAAACTGGATTAAAAATACAAAAAATATATGAATATTTAATGCATAAAAAAAATTATAAAATGCATAATAAATACTAATATATATAAATATTAATATAACTAGCTATTGTAATAGCTATTTAAATTTCTACACTGTCTTTACACTAAACTGGATTAAAAATATAAAAATAAATAAACAAATATATTAACTTGTAATATTTTATTATTTAATAAAAACTATTACATATTAAAATGTATTCTAATTATAAAATAAATATTATATATATATATACACCACATTATATAATCTACATTAGATGCATAATTTTATAAAATATTAAATAAAATTATAAAATATTACATAAGCTAGCAATTTTTATAGCTCTTCAATTTTTTATGTTACTTTTATGCTAAACTGAATTAAACATGCAAAAAATAAAGAAATAAAATAATATTTCATATATTTAAACTTAAAAAATATTAAAATGCATTATAATTATAAAACATTATATATTACAAAATATGCTTTAAATGCACAATATATTATAAAATATTATATAAAATTATAAAACATAATTGTGTTTTGTTTGAAAGTGTTTGTCGTCAGGTTTTCTGCTCAAATGAGCAAGCAAAGCTAGCCAGTTTAATTGCATTTAATGCAGATTTATATGTAATTGCACTAAATGATTCGAGCATTAGCACTGCCCCTTCTTCTTTCTTTGAATGAAAGCAGCCAAACTTTCATGTCTAACCTCATTATAAGCCATTGATTTATTCCCTGCTGCATGCAGCGTTCATCAGAAATAATGAGCTGCTTTCACTGAATGTTTGCAGCATACGGTCTCATGCTGAAGTGAAGGAACAATTAAAAACTGCATTCAAGTGGCCTTACTCGATATTAGTGCAGCGGTCATGAATATGAATGATGCGACTTAACAAGCTCTGTTGCTGTGCTAACAGCTGCTAATTCAGGTTCAAGCGACTGCATTTGCTTGCTGTGAAGTTCAAAGCCAGCAAAGGCACGTCTATCCTTTGCAAACTATCCCTCAAACTCACACTTTTCTTTTCATTTGCCCATAACCGATCTGTAAGACTGCGGCAGATGGGTGTAAATGGATGAAGTTTGTCCTCTTGACAGCTCTATTACGAGGACAGAATGATAATGTTTCTTTTATCCAGCAGGAAATAAAGGCAGGGCCTTGAATGAATCTCATCATCTGCATAAAAAACCCCCCTCAGCTGAGAGCAGAAAGCAGTCGCTGAAGTGGCGACACCTCGATTCAGACAATCTCACCTCAGTGGCTTCATTTTCATATGAGAGCGCCTGCAATCACGCAAACGACATTAGAATGAGAAATCACTTTAAAAACGACACTTTCAGCTTTCATATATCCTATGCCAGCACACCATTATTAAGGATACACTACAGATGCATGTGTCTGAGTTATTTTGTATCAAACATAATTTTGCATCTTTTGTTTATTTGATTTGCTAATAAAAATGTTTTCGTTAAAATATTTTGATGCCAGATTTAAAATTGAGTCCATCCATCCTGAGAAATCTCCCAATCCCATTAAAAATAATATATTCCCCATTAATAAAGATAGATGGATGGATGTTTAGCATTGTTGACGGACGGACGGACAGACAGACAGACAGATAGATAGATAGATAGATAGATCTATCAGCTTCTGTAGGTCTGCAGGCATTCGTTACATTTGCGCTTGTGTTTGGTGCTGATCGAGCTGCAGGAATGACATCACCTTTAAAACAGTACTATATATTTTTATAATATGAGCCTTCATATCAGTTATCAGCCAGAACACAAGTAGTTATGGACAATCATTATTGGGCTTTTCTTTTGATGAATCCTCATTAAAGCATTTTAACAGGATGACCTGAAGACACTCTCATTAGCAGCTACAGACACAAGCACACAGAGAGAGAGAGTGTGTGTGTGAGTGTGTGTGACACTCCCCATGATCTGTGTCACTGTTTCTTCTCTGTGTGTGTGAGTGTGTTTGTGTGTGTGAGTGTGTGTGTGTGAGTGTGTTTGTGTGTGTGTGAGACACTCCCCATGATCTGTGTCACTGTTTCTTCTCTGTGTGTGTGTGTGAGTGTACGTGTTTTTGTGACAAATGAGGACATAAATGTGTATAATGACAAAGGTATGACAGGTATTACAAGGAGAAGGTGACTTTTCAGGACATTACCCCATGTCCCCACTTTTCAAAACGCTTATAAATCACACAGAATGGAGTGTATTGAAAATCTGAAATAGCAGAAAGTTTCCTGTGAGGGGTAGGTTTAGGGGTAGGGTTGGTGTAGGGCAATAGAATATACGGTCTGTACAGTAGAAAAACCATTACGCCTATGGAGAGTCCCCACAAGGATAGCTGAGACTGTGTGTGTGTGAGACACTCCCCATGATCTGTGTCACTGTTTATTCTGTTTGCTTGGCAGCCGTAACTGAGCAACAGAAGTTACTACAGGGCAACACTGAGATACACAAGAGAGCAAACGACACACGACAACGAACACAAAATGTCTGTCTGTCTGTCTGTCTGTCTGTCCTACACTGTGGTCAGATTTGACATGAATGACTCTTAATATCTAAAGTCCTCCTGCTCCACAGGGTGGCCCGTTTCCCTCTGAAAAAGAGCAGTGGAGCCCAAGAATCCCCCTCTGCTTCATATAATGCCGCTAGCAGCTCATTGAGGATGACAGATATTGGCTCATTAAGCCTAATGAGGTCCAAGTGCACTGCAGATTTAAATGAAGCCCTGGGTGGAGCCTGAGCTTATCTGAGACGAGCAGAACGGATCAATCCAGTGAGCAAAAAACAAACAATGACAACCTTAGAGTCTCCTGTAATATCACACAAATTAAGAAGAGTGTAATGCAGCGGTCTCTTGACTCTGAGCATCTATTAGGAAACTGACCTTGTGTTATGAGGTGGGAATACTGGTGTTCAAATTATGGACAATTTCTAAATAAACAAGATGGGTCATGATTTACCTAGACAATTACCTTATATTCTGTAATATAATACATAGTTCTTTTATCATCTGAAGCATGTGGTGATTTGTGTTCCAAAGCTTCTTATATAATGCAATTAACGTCAAGCAACCAAAACACATTTGGATCCAAATGAGAGAAGTTTATTTGTATAGCACATTTTCCACACATCAGTAGTTTCAATTCCACTTTAAATAAATTAGTATAGGCTTGGCAGTTATGATAAATGTTTTTACAATGAATGCCACTACCGATTATTTTGGTAATCGAATAATCGGGCGATTATTCTGACGATTAATCGAGTATTCGGATACTTTTATTTTGGTAATACAAATAGACCTAAGCCAACAATAGACTTTAAAATGACTTAAAATACACATATAATAGCAATGAGGCAATGATAATTGGTTCAGATAAAATATCAAAAGCAAGTAATCATATTGTTTTATTTAACAAAATGGTTCAAAATATATATTATAATAAAACAATATAATCAAAACTTATGCACATTATGTATTATATTAAATGCTTGCGGAGGCGCCAACAGCCTGACGATTGTTTTTACATGTTACAGTGCGATCTAATCTTTGTTTAATATTGACTAAACAACATTTAATTGAAATGTCCGCTTAATCTGTAATATTTGGCCACTTCTTTATGATAGAAATGTTACAGCCACGGTCATTTCGTGACAGCCCTAAATGCGACTATAATTTATGTTTGTTTTATACTTATTTTCATTTATGCTCTGTTCTGAATACAATTCAATTGAAAGGATTTGTTGTGGAGTGACAGGAAATAAAATATTTATGTTAGGGGTTAGTTAGAATGTTTATAGTCTTTATAATGTTTGTAAAAGTTTAGTGTTATTTCCGGGTTGTTTACAAATACAAATACTTTTACAAATCATTATAAATATATGATTTATACACTGATGTCACTTATAAAATGATACCCCAACGATGCAATTTTTGACCCAATGTGACTTCCAGAAAATATGGCAAATATCAAATGAAAAAAAGGTAACATTATATATATTAGTCTTTGACTTCAGCATGTATTTCTTTATTTAAATTTGAATGAAATTTGCACATTTCACAGCAGTCTTCACTTAATGCCAATGACAACTAAGTAAGCAAAGGTTTCCTCGTGTCCTGCCTACAAAAGAACCAAGAAATCCTTAGAACCTGCTTTTTACCTTATTACCATTAGTCCCTCGCTCCCCTGCTTAAGCGATTGAAGTCAGTGACTGATGTAGCACAGCTCAGGATTAACAAAAGAGTCTTCTACCTGATGAGTGATTAAGAATGGTTAATAAGCTCATCAGAGCTGTTCGACGAAGCTCGAAACGAACCGCTCGAGATCTGTTTGGCCAGATGCCGCGGCCGGTAAATCAGCGCTTGTGAAGTAGCGCTCACTGTCATTTAAGAGCACATTCATTCCAGCCAATGTAAATCTTGCTCAGCGTGACGCCTGACCACAAGTGTTGTGAATTATATGGGAAGCTATAAAACACAGGGTGCGTGTAGCCTCAAGACACGAGTCGCAGCGGCAGGCAAACGTGTAGCAGCATGCTGATGAGGAGGGCTATTACTGATTGAATAATCATATTTCAGGAATGCTATTTGATAAATCACACAGAAAATTACACAAATTACTTTCCAATGAAAGGCACTTTAGTGCCATTAAAGTGTGAAATTAAATTATGCCACTATGGTAGAGAAAGACAAAAGTCATGTCTAAAGTCAAGTCTCAAATCAATATACTGTATAAATATATATACACACACACCCATTTTTTAAACCCGTTTTTTAAATAAACTAATATATCACATATTTGCCCATTTAAAAATGAAAATATTAATATAAATTAAACTTTTATTGAATGCAAATTTTATGTAATATATTTTATATGTAGAATATATATTCTATGTTCTATACATATTTTATATATTGTTAATTAAATAATATAAATGAACCCATTTTATAAAAAATATACAATTTATACTGGTAATAAAGCAATATATTACAATTTTTTTTAAATAAACTAGTGTGTGTGTGTATGTGTGTGTGTGCATATTTATATATACAGTATATATATATAATTTTCATATGCACTAAGTCAAGCCTCACATCTATTATTCATGTAAAGGTCAAATAGCAATGAGAACATATTTATTTTTAAATACTCTACAGGTACCATAAAATGTTTAATGACTATCAGAGATATTTAAGTATTTCTCTGAGGTCAGATTAATGGCTGATATCTGTGCGTTTCTTATTTCACTCTTGTTTTGCAGTCTTACATTTCTTCTTCCGGTCCTGATCACTGCATCTTATTCCTGACCCGGTGTCCCTGTTACTGGAGCTTCTCAATCAAGGTCGTACCACCGTGACCCCGTCCAGCCTACAGTACGACCACAACACTATTAAAACAGACGTGAGCTCTGGACTCATTCTGTCATAGCGACCATCTCTGCACGAGAACATGACACCGAATCATGCTGCGATGAAGAAGCATCTACGTTCAAGTATTTGCAAAGAAAGTTTGTTTTGGATCCTAAACATGCCGGTTTAAATAAAGTGCCATTAATGATGGTTTGAAGTTGGAAGTTAAAAGCTCAGTTGATGTGCCTTTCCAGCATTTCTGCACTGTTTCATAGACGTACAGTCAGTGTGGTGGCCTCGATTAGCCGAGCTGACAGGCTTCACGAGGCATCAGTCATTCCATTACACTCACCCTTTCACTCGTTTACCCACCTCCCTCTCACTGCACGCAGATGAACAGAGTCACCTTCAGATGTGAAGCGTACGGGAAACTGGAGCTCGCCGAGAGCCCGGTAAATCGTCACTGTCCGTTTAGCGTATGACAAGCGGTGCGGCTGCACAAAGGGTCGAACAAAGGAACGCTGCAGGTTAACTGACCCCTAAACTGTTTTGGCTACAGGATCAGAGATATATATATATATTCAGAGAGAGAGATGATACGATTAAGGTCAAATATATAAAATAATAATAATAATAATAAATTACACACACACACACACATATACATTATATATATAGATATATAAACATAAATGTTGAGATGTTTTATTAACATATATTAAAATATATTTCAAC
>NW_015505900.1:705581-709970 GCF_001515645.1 Sinocyclocheilus grahami
CACACACACACACACACATACATTATATATATATATATATATATATATATATATATATATATATATATATATATATTCTTTTTTTCCCCTCAAATTAAAAAAATCTGTTTTAAATATTATATACGAAAATGAAAAGGATTTTAGCTTTATTAGCATCACTACACAAATGCACGAAAATCTACAGTACCGTACAATTTGTTTGTTTATTTATTTAAGAAATGAATTTTATTCAGGGATATAATTACATAATTATATAATTTATAATGTACAATTTAAGATTTGTATTTCAAATAAATGCTGTTTTTTTAACTTTGTATTCATAAAAATAATTCTGGGAAAAGAAAATGTATTTCCAAAAAAAAAAAACAGTTTTCAACATTGATAATAATCAGAAATGTTTCTCGAGCAGCAAATCAGAATATTATACTGATTTCTGAAGATCATGTGACACTGAAGACTGGAGTAATGATGCTGAAAATACAGCTGCGCATCACAGAAATAAATTACAGTTTACTATATATTCACATAGAAAACAGCTGTTTTAAATTGTAATAATATTTCATGTTTTTTACTTAATTTCAGGTTAAATATATGCAACCTTGGTGAGCAGAAGAGACTTCTTTTAAAAACATTACAACATTCTTACTGACTCCAAACTTTTGAACTTTTATGACTGTTTTTACTGTATTTTTGATCAAATAAATGCAGCCTTGGTGAGCAGAAATTTTTTTACTGACCCCAATCTTTTTGTATGTCTTAAAATTATGTATTTCAGTGTCAACCACCCAGAACACTCTAACAACCTTATAGCAATGTGTTAACATCCACTCAGAGCACCACAGAAACGTCCCAGCATCCCAGTGGGGAGTTTTGCACAAGCAAGCATGCAGGAGTGATTTGGACTGATTTTGAAGCAGGTGTAAGTTGGACGTCGAGGGCTGATTTATCCTCTTTATTAGAAGCATCTGCATCAGTCAGTGGTCTTGGCAAACACACCGACACGGCTGTATTTTTTAGGGCTGTCCAGGGTCTCAGTAGAGCTCCTGCTGATCAGCGATAACGCATGTTAATGACTGTTTACTTTACGGCTGGTTGGGAACGGAGGCCAGTAACCTCCTGCCTCCTGCAATTATGTCCAAAATACACTGAAAAAAACCCTCAAGAATGATTTGAATGTTAAACACCTCACACAATAGAAAGAGAGAAAGTATGGAAGCTGGTTTTGAAAACGAGATAAAAACTTTTTATCTCATGATTCAGACTTTTTTCTTACAATTCGAAAAAACAACAACAACAACTCGGAATTGTAAGACAAAAATGTGCAATTGCGAGATATAAACTCACAATTCTGAGAAGAAAAATCAGAGTTGTGAAATGTAAACACAACTGTGAGAACACAAAAAAAAGGTCAGAATTGTGAGATAAAGTTTATTTAGTTAATAAATAAATAAATAAATAAAAGTCAGAAATGTGAGATATAAATGCAGAAATGTGAGATGTAAATTCAAATCCGGAACTTCAAATATGAACTGGCTCTTTGAAATATTATGATTATTAAAACTAAAACTGAAATAAATACAAAGCTAAAAAGAAATATATAAAAAACAAAAACTACTAAAAATAACTAAATCACATAACAAAATGATGTGCTTTAACGTAAACATGAACAAAATTTAAATATTTAAAAGAAAATAAACAATAACTGACCAAATAATAATACAAATAAATAAATAAAAAAAATCTTTTTTTCAACATTTCTCATTTTTGTTTAGTTTAAGTTAAAGTACTAAAACAACTAAAACAAAAAGAAAACAAAAAAACTAAAACTAAAAACTTTAAATGTATTATATTCAGAATTTAAAAAAGCCACATTTCTCAGTTTATATGTCGCACTTCTTTTTTATTCTGCCACGTAATTAAAAATAAATAATGATAATAACCAAAGTAATTCTGACTCGTTATCTCTCAATTCAGACTTGTTATCTTGCAATTCTGAGAAAAAAGTCAGAACTGTGAGGGTAAAAATGATATATATATATATATATATTTTTTTTTTACAAAAATATAAAATATTTTTTATGTGCATTTACTTATAATTCATTATCCCATCATTATATCCATTATGAAGAATAAAACCAATATAATGCCAACAGAAGAATGAAAATATTCTTCAGGACTGAGCGAGACTGCATGAACATTAAAGCATGAATGTCCTCATAAACTACGACTTCTTTAAAAGCACCGCCCAATTAGACTGACGCCGTTTATTTGCTCTTCGTCTAATTCCTTCTATTAGATTAGGAATGAAGTCGACTTCTGCAGGTTCTGCAGCCACTCTTCGGATAATGAGCGGAGATGGACTGTTTTTCCTACATTCATTATGTTACTCTTTATTGCCCTTCAGAGGTTACCAGACAAAAACATCAGAACATCGTTTGGGTTTGGCGAGAAGAGAAAACTTGGAATAACAAACTATTAAAAACTTTATTAGCGTCATATATCTCAGGCCAGCCAATGGAGGCCTGACATCAGAGCTAATGATGACGTGGCCTAATCGTTTGGGTTTGGCGAGAAGAGAAAACTTGGAATAACAAACTATTTAAAACTTTATTAGCGTCATATATCTCAGGCCAGCCAATGGAGGCCTGACATCAGAGCTAATGATGACGTGGCCTAATGTCGTGGCCTAATGGTTAGAGCGTCGGACTCATAACCCAAAGGTTGTGGGTTCGAGTCTCGTACCGGCAGGGATTGTAGGTGGGGGGAGTGAATGTACAGCGGTCTCTCACACCTTCAATACCACGACTGAGGTGCCCTTGAGCAAGGCACCCGAACCCCCAACTGCTCCCCGGGTGCCGCAGCATAAATGTCTGCCCACTGCTCCGGGTGTGTGTTCACTGCTGTGTGTGTGTTCACTGCTGTGTGTGTGCACTTTGGATGGGTTAAATGCAGAGCACTAATTCCTAGTATGGGTCACCATACTTGGCCACATGTCACTTCACTTTTCACTAATTGAAGCCGTTCCCTGAGTGATCAACGATTTCTATAAGACGAATGGAGTTGTCAAGGAATACGTTTATCAGCTTGATAATGATAAAGAAAGACTGGATTCAATTACAGTTCAGCTGAAAATCAAGATGAAACTGCATTTCGCAACCTGTTTTTTTACTTTCACAATGTGATTTCCAAGTACAACAGTACATAAATATATATATAAAAAATATAGGAGAAGAACTTCTATCCATTAGAATTCATATACACACTACCTTTCAAAAGTTTGTGATTTAAAAAAAATTAAAATGTATACTTTTATTCAGCAAGGATGCATTAAATTGATCAAAAGTGACATTAAATACATTTATAATGTTACAGAAGATTTCTATTTCACATAAATGCAGCTCTTTTGAATTTTCTGTTCATCTGTGAATCCTGAAAAATAGAAAGCATCACAGTTTCCACAAAAATATTGTGCAGCACGAGTGTTTTCAACATTGATAATAATCAGAAATGTTTCTGGAGCAGCAGATCAGCATATTATACTGATTTCTGAAGATCATGTGACACTGAAGACTGGAGGAATGATGCTGAAAATACAGCTGCACATCACAGAAATACATTACAGTTTAACAGAGATTCACATAGAAAAGAGTGATTTTAAATTTTAATAATATTTTACAATTTGTACAGCATTTTTGATCAATTAAATGCAGCCTTGGTAAGCAGAAAAGACTTCTTTCAAACACATTGAGAGTAACTAAATGAATGAACAGTAAATAGGTTAAGTTCTGTTTTGTAGCTCTCAGCCAGAGATCCTTCAGTCTAGTTTGTTTATACAGCTGCAAGAACATCACATCAGGTCAGTCACATCAGGTCAGTCCGAAACTACCTTGTGTTCCCAAAACATCCTTCCACCGTGACCTTCACCCCGCTTCAAACTCTCTCCCTCCTTTTTATCTTTGGTGGCAAACATTTTTTCTCCACACAGAGGCAGCTGTGGCAGATTGAGTCGCTGCTCCAGCGGTGGACAGATTGTGTTTTAGACGAATCGTTTTAAAGCACACAGAGCTCTGAAGCTCTGGCTGTGAGACGATTGAAAGGCCTGTGGTTTGGGCCATTTTGAGTTCATCTGACTCTCCTGTGATTTTATTTCCCTGGTGCATAAACACACACAACAGAGCGGAGTACAATGCAGACATATACGACTACTGGATCTGCAGCAGCACAACGAGTTATATTTCACCTCAGGGTCTGCAGTCTGAATTAAATCTAATGAAATGTCAGGGTACAGGAAAAATCATACAAATGCTATAGATAGACAACAAAAATTTCTGTCCACAAATAAACAACGATCCGTGTAGTCAGATTCAGAAGCATTGACTCATTTCAATG
>NW_015505900.1:710109-710924 GCF_001515645.1 Sinocyclocheilus grahami
CAGATAATCAGATAATATATATATATATATATATATATATATATATATATATATATATATATATATATATATATATATTAATATTTCAATTTAAACTGGTTTCTAATTACCATTTTTTTCCCTTTTGTAATCTATTTATTTAAAATATTCAGATTGTATGTATATTTCAGCTTTATTTCAATTCATGAAAACGATTTGTAATAGCTTAGGTTTTAGTTAACAGTAACTACACTCGTCTGAAAGAATCAAATCTCTGAACCTCTTTGCTTCAAGCTCTCAGTGTTCCAATTACCTTTTTAATGAGGGTAAATAATGAGATTTCTGTCAGCGCAAACGTTTCTCTAGCTTTATACTGGCGTCTGCCGCTGTCCTTTCAGTGCGTCTGGATGTGCTGAGCTGGTGAGACTGTGTGAAGGTGAGAGTCAGTCATCCAGAAAACACAATTAAATCACAGCGACTGGTGCTGAATGGATGGGCGTCCCAGGAGGAGCTGATAAAGGCTGCCTGCGGGCCGCTGGGGAAAGAGCTTATGTACTTCCCCTTTCCTTTCCTCTCGTCTCGTCTCGTCTCGTCTCCTCTCCTATCGTCTCCTCTCCTCTCCTCTCGTCTCCTCTCGTCTCCTCTCCTCTCCTCTCCTATCGTCTCCTCTCCTATCGTCTCCTCTCCTATCGTCTCCTCTCCTATCGTCTCCTCTCCTATCGTCTCCTCTCCTATCGTCTCCTCTCCTATCGTCTCCTCTCCTATCGTCTCCTCTCCTCTCCTCTCGTCTCCTCTCCTCTCGTCTCCTCTCCTCTCCTCTCCTCTCCTATCGTCTC
>NW_015505900.1:711069-711307 GCF_001515645.1 Sinocyclocheilus grahami
CCTCTGCTCTGCTCTCCTCTCCTCTCCTCTCCTCTCGTCTCGTCTCGTCTCGTCTCGTCTCGTCTCGTCTCCTCTCCTCTCCTCTCCTCTCCTCTCCTATCGTCTCCTCTCCTCTCCTCTCCTCTCGTCTCCTATCGTCTCCTCTCCTCTCCTATCGTCTCCTCTCCTCTCCTTTCGTCTCCTATCGTCTCCTCTCCTATTGTCTCCTCTCCTCTCCTCTCCTATCGTCTCCTCTCCT
>NW_015505900.1:712209-756442 GCF_001515645.1 Sinocyclocheilus grahami
TCCTCTCCTCTCCTCTCCTCTCCTCTCCTCTCCTGCAATGCTTAAGCAACCCCCGGCACCTGTGACAGGCCAGTCATGTGATCGTCATCGTCGGTGGAGCGCTGAACGCGAACGGCGTGCAGAAGATTGATGAATTTACTGAATATCTAACCAGCTTCAGCTTAACAGCCTTCTGTACACACATATCAGTGGCTGTGTTACGAATACTATATTTCGACTTTAATAATCATTAATTTTATTAAAATGTAAATTACACCTCTTGAAAAAAGTAAATTAATATATTTACTTATTATATAACTACTAAGTAAATAATTATAATTTAATGTGGAATAGCATACAATCATTCTACGTCATTAAATAGGTACATTTTATAATTATTTAAGTAAATAATTATAATAATCCTAATTTACTGGCAATGCTAAAAATAGCATTTTATTATTTTTTACTCGTAATATTTCTGCAGTATATACGCATAAAATGCCCAGGTGAAGCATAAAATGTGCCGTAAACAAAGAGATGCTATGTGAAACATTGTATCCCACAATGCATTGTGCTCAACTTTCATACACTCAAACATGATTGTGAACATGTCTTACATGACTCATTATTTCATTAAACTGCTACACGTTCAATTAAAAGCGCCAAAAGAACAAAAAAAAGCATTTTCTGAATTATTCCTTTCTGAATACTGCCATATTTCCTTCCTTAAACATACTTAATTCATTAACATCTATTCTTCAAAAGTGCCAACTGAACTTAACGCTCAAGAAAGCATTATGCATTTGTCTGTATGTAATCAGATGTACAGTATGCAAACATTAGTGCTTGCTGGGGATTTCTAGTATGTCGTCACTGTAAAAGCAGATGATGAATGTGGCCAGCGCTCTGCACTCAGGATCTGATGAGTCCCAGCGGTCAGGAGGCTCTCATTCAGAGACCACACAGCAGGACAGAGAGAGTGGGTTTATTCAGCAGCTTCCTCCACAGACGCTAAACAACTTATCGTGCAACTAACCAGCCTTAATGGAGTCACGGAAAAATAGAGAGAGAGATACAGAGAGAAGTGCTTTGGTGAGAGGAGAGTAAATTTAGCAGAATTTAAATGATGAACTACAGTTTTTTAATTAATATATAAATGAATTATTTAAATTAAATTAAATAAATTGAAAACGTATTATATACATATATTTGTCATTTAATTTTTGTTTTATATATATATAATCTATGTATATATATAACATATATATGTTACTTTTATATACAGTGGGTACGGAAAGTATTCAGACTCCCTTAAATTTTTCACTCTTTGTTATATTGCAGCCATTTGCTAAAATCATTTAAGTTAATTTTTTTTCCTCATTAATGTACACACAGCACCCCATATTGACAGAAAAACACAGAATTGTTGACATTTTTGCAGATTTATTAAAAAAGAAAAACTGAAATATTACATGGTCCTAAGTATTCAGACCCTCTGCTGTGACACTCATATATTTAACTCAGGGGCTCTCCATTTCTTCTGATCATCCTTGAGATGGTTCTACACCTTCATTTGAGTCCAACTGTGTTTGATTATACTGATTGGACTGGATTAGGAAAGCCACACACCTGTCTATATAAGACCTTACAGCTCACAGTGCATGTCAGAGCAAATGAGAATCATGAGGTCAAAGGAACTGCCTGAAGAGCTCAGAAACTTGTTGGAAGGTAAACCTTTGGCCCAGTCTGAGGTCCTGAGCACTCTGGAGAAGGTTTTTGTCCAGGATATCCCTGTACTTGCATTCATCTTTCCCTTGATTGCAACCAGTCGTCCTGTCCCTGCAGCTGAAAAACACCCCCACAGCATGATGCTGCCACCACCATGCTTCACTGTTGGGACTGTATTGGACAGGTGATGAGCAGTGCCTGGTTTTCTCCACACATACCGCTTAGAATTAAGGCCAAAAAGTTCTATCTTGGCCTCATCCGACCAGAGAATCTTATTTCTCACCATCTTGGAGTCCTTCAGGTGTTTTTTCATGTGTCTTGCACTGAGGAGAGGCTTCCGTCGGGCCACTCTGCCATAAAGCCCCGACTGGTGGAGGGCTGCAGTGATGGTTGACTTTCTACAACTTTCTCCCATCTCCCGACTGCATCTCTGGCGCTCAGCCACAGTGATCTTTGGGTTCTTCTTTATCTCTCTCACCAAGGCTCTTCTCCCCTGATAGCTCAGTTTGGCCGGACGGCCAGCTCTAGGAAGGGTTCTGGTCGTCCCAAATGTCTTCCATTTAAGGATTATGGAGGCCACTGTGCTCTTGGGAACCTTAAGTGCAGCAGAATTTTTTTTGTAACCTTGGCCAGATCTGTGCCTTGCCACAATTCTGTCTCTGAGCTCTTCAGGCAGTTCCTTTGACCTCGTGATTCTCATTTGCTCTGACATGCACTGTGAGCTGTCAGGTCTTATATAGACAGGTGTGTGGGTTTCCTAATCAAGTCCAATCAGTATAATCAAATACAGCTGGACTCAAATGAAGGTGTAGAACCATCTCCAGGATGATCAGAAGAAATGGACAGCACCTGAGTTAAATATTTGAGTGTCACAGCAAAGGGTCTGAATACTTAGGACCATGTGATATTTCAGTTTTTCTTTTTTAATAAATCTGCAAAAATGTCAACAATTCTGTGTTTTTCTGTCAATATGGGGTGCTGTGTGTACATTAATGAGGAAAAAAAATTAACTTAAATTATTTTAGCAAATGGCTGCAATATAACAAAGAGTGAAAAATTTAAGGGGGTCTGAATACTTTCCGTACCCACTGTATGCATACAGTAAATTAAAATAAACATTAATAATGCAGATTAATAAATGAATAATTCATATATTTATATAACTGTAAAAAATAAATTAATAAAATAATAAAAAAAATAATAATTTAAATGAAATAAATGTAATATGTAATATACATATATTTTTTATTTAATTTATGTAATATACATACACACACATACATACATACAAATATATATACAGTATATATATATGCAGATTAATATATTAATAATTCATATATTTATATATCTGTATAAAGTAAATTAATAAAAAAATAAATGTATGTTTAAATATAGAGAGAGACGGAGAGAGCGTGTACACAATAAATAAATAAATACAATTCATTAATATATTAAATAATATAATTACATCTTTTTTAGTTTCTTCAAAAGTGCTGCATTTCTATTTATTTTATCATAAGTTTTTGTTAATTGCTTTGTCGTTGCAAACTGCACAAAAACTAAATTGGCAAATCAGATGTTAAATGTTAACAATGCAAATTTGTAAAGTTAATAAAACATAATTAAATCTAATTGCTGGCTGCTTGCTCTTATGATAATGTTTAGTTGCAAGATCAATATCTGAAAGAGTTTTGTGGTAAAAACAAACCAAAGGTCCAAACAAACCAGAAGCTCTGAGAGTGGATGAAAGCAAACACAGTTCCGCTGAAAGAGCAGCGGGATCACAGATTGTGTATGTTGTGTTTCCAGCTCAACCTCCGGCTGTGGATGAAGAAACTTTCTAAACACATTTAGCAGAGAAAGACCAAGAAAACTCGTATGAACCCTGAACACAATCAGATTCGAGCAGAAACAGAGGCCGAGGCCTGAGGAAAAGCGCAGGAATCTGGAGAGCCAATATGATGAAACTCCATTACTCGCCCACCAGTCAGAGAGGATGATGGGAGATAAACGTATAACAGAGTCCATCCAAAAACCACAAGCCACTGATATGTGTTTAATATCATTAAGTCAAACATCTAAACAGGTCAAGTTATAGTTGGATAAAGTGATGTCAAAAGTACCAACACTTCTGTTCCAAGTCAATACTACGATAAAAACTAATTTACAACAGTCTGTCTACAGTATCACTAGCACAGACTCAATGCAGTTTACCAAAAAAAATAAAATTTGTATATATATATTAGGGATGTGCATCTCATGACTCAGGCCGATACGATACGCATCTCGATGCATAACCAACGATACGATACATTAAAGATATGAAGCAGCTACCGATACAATGCAATATGATTCACCTGTTACGATGCAGTGCGATCCCATTTCGATTCGATTTGATTCAACACAATGCGATTCGATGCAATATGATGCAATGGAGAAAATATGATCACATTTAATGCCTCGAGGCCTGATTCATAAAACAAGTTAACCAAATAAGCCAGGCTTATTTCAGTTAGTCTGACTCCTTGTCAAATGACTTGGTTCCATAAAGCAAATTTAACATAGGTCTAGATCAAGCTTAGTCACTGTGGCAACTTATGCTGGAAACCTAACCTGGACTAAAGCAGGCTAACTGTCAGGCTTAGCTAAGCTCCTCGACTGACCAACAGGAACATAATGATATTACCACTGTCTCACATACTATTATTTGACTTTTTTTTTTTTGGGTGGAGCAGAGAGAGGACAAAATGACTAAGAAGCCATCTTCTTTTTGCTCCAGCTCCTGCACAAACAAATTCAGTTGCTTTTTCAGTCGATGCTATCAATAAACGTTGGGAATCTGATGGTGTTCCAGGGCTGTGGCTTGTGTTGAGCATTGCCTTTTTTACCACATTGCAGAATTCAGACAGAAGGGAGGGATGTCTTGCACTTGACTCACATATTTAAACAAGAGCCTCCACCACCCTCACAGCCTCCCATTTCCGGCGAATGCGGTTGGGCAGGATTAGGCTAAAGCGTGTGTGCCTTTCTGCCAGAATGACTCTTCCATGAGCCACTGTTTGTGCAGTGCATGCTGATTTTAAATAGTTACCCAGGTTACGTCTTTCTGAAAATGTCACATTAGGTGCCAGTTACGGTTGAATGACACAAAGTGATGGCAACTTATACCTCACTAACAATATAAAAAACAAGAAAAAAATGCACTTACAATGGAAGCTAATGGGGCAAGTACACAATGAATGTCATCACATTTTGTTCATTTGTAAATCGAGGTATGGTTCAAAAGTAACCTTTTTTTAACCATGTAAAAAAAAAAACTGACTGAAGGGAATTGGTTTTATACTGGATTATAAGTGGTTATTTAATAAGATGCAGGGTTTTGTGAACTATTTATAAAAACCTCTTAGCAAGAATGACCAGGCAGCAAAAGGCATAGAAACACACAACACAACTTGTATTTAACCTAGACTATTCCTTTAAGAAGCCTGAATCAGGTGCTAAAAAGACCAGTCTCGCTCTCTAATTTGCGTGTTGTCTGGTTTCTGAGCAGCAAGCCACAGAGAAGTGGGAGTTGTAGTCAGGGCCAGAGGAATGCTAGAAGGGGATTTTACATTTGGTGAGCTCACTGCTCTCCTGTAAAAGCTTTGCTTTACAACAAAGACAGACATAGTAATGGCAAGAATCATCAACATGCTTTATAAGGAGTGATCCATTCTTTTAATATAAGAATAATGTGCATCCAGCACAGCACAGACATGTTTTTGTTTTTACAGCAATGCATCATTTTCTTTATCAGTTTTCTGTCATGTTTTGCAGTAAAACGTCCTTAAAACAAGATGCATCCTAACACGATTTACAACATTACACTTCTACAGTAAGTAAAACGCCCCTTCCAGTCCCAAAAACCTCAACTTTCAACCTTTCAACGTAATTTGACCACAAACCCAGATCCCACTGGGTCATCGACTCCAATGTCACGGCACAGGGTTTTGGCATTTCATCCAGACGTGAACAATTAAAGCCTGGCTCAGAGCACTTAAAAGTAATGTTTCTGTGTGCTCCACATTTCTTACTCTTTTAAAAGCTGACTGGATAGAAATATGAAAAACGGTTTATTGCTAACAGTCACTTAGACCTGTTAGATCATTAAAAATCTCTGTGGTGAGCGCTGATTACTCAGCCATTTCCCCCGGTGAATGTGTAAGCGTGACTCAGAGCGCCCAGCCTTTGTGTCTCCATGTGAAACCTCTTCCTCTCGGTGGCCCCCTGTTGTGTTCTCCGGGGTTGATAGGCAGATGAGTGGCCCCAGGGACAATGAGATGATGTAGGCTTATACGGGTCTGGCCCATCATCAATGAAATCGGATCAAACACTCACCACAATATATGGCATCAGGCAAATGTTACGCTGATGACCTTGTACGTTCTGTGAGTCAACAGACAATATCATTGAGTGAATCTGAAACACAACTGAATCACAGCTACGAACAATTAAGCTGCAGTTGACTATGCAAATAGAAAATAAACATGGTTCGAGCGGCAATACTGACACTGACTCCATTACTAGATAAATGTTGAGGCTCCGTCCTTTCTAAATCTGGATCCGCAGTTATTATCCGCACATCATAAAAGCTCTAAACATAGACCTGTGAATGTGCCATGGTTTATATTCAGATATTGGACCTGTGTGTGTTATCCGACAGCTTGACCCACAAAAATATTCCTAGTCTTTCCGGGGTCTAATTCATGTTCTACACAAATCTAAGCCTGTTTCCACCATGGAATAAAAAGAAAAAGGTAATTGTAATTTTTTATTTCACAATTCTGACATTTTTTTCTAACAATTCTGAGGGGGAAAAAAAGTCAGAATTGCGAGATATAAATTTAGAATTCTGATTATTTTTCACTTACAATTTTAAGTTTACATCTCAGAATTTTGGATTTTTTCCTTACAATTTAGCCCCCCCCCCCCCTCAGAATTACCCTCAGTTTATATCTCGCAATTCTTTCTTTTTCTGCCAAAGAATAAAAAATAAAGAAGTTCATTGTATTTTTTAATCTCACAATTCTGACTTTTTTATCTCAGAAATGCAAGTTTACATCTCTCAATTCTGACTTTTTTTCTTGCAATTCTGAGGGGAAAAAAGTTTAAATTGATATAAGCTCAAGATATAAACTCACACATCTGTGATAAAAAGTCACAGTCAAGTTTTTTTTTTTAGATCTTTTTTTTTTATCCCATGGCAAAAACGCTTCAATACAAATCTGAAGACGTAAGCGTTCACAAACCATTTCGGTTACATCATATAATATGCTTAACAGGACTTAAACAGGATATTAAATGAGAAAAAATGCAGAAACACAGGATGGAAATTAATTAGACTATAAGACCAAGAGTGTGCATTAAAAAGTACATAGGGTCAGTTTGATTTCAGTATCAGTATATATGAACAAAACCTACGGAAACATTAGGGGCAGTTTCCAGAGCACCTGCAAAAGGAGGGGCTTGTTGTAAAACCAATATTCCCCTACTAATAAAGCTGTACTGAAAGCAGGAACAAGTACATGGAACAGAAAACAAAGACAGACTTTTATAGCTAGTCATTATAGCTGGTGATTAAACACTGTGCAGGTGGATCTGTGGGCATAAATCACACATCTGCTGAGGTTAATGTTGAGTCTCTCTTACTCTCTGGCTCATAAAGAAACCCAATAGAGATTAAAGGAATGAGTCTGTTCCCTGGCAACATTACGGGTCATTCCCCTGCATTCCTAGTGTAGGCTGGACTGATATTATGGGATGGTGACAGAAACTAAGAAGAGGCTTTTGTTTGATTCTGCTTCTCATGCAAACTGGCCTGTAACAAGAAAACAGGTGGATCCTGTGTATATGCCCTTCCTTGATATTGTACTATGAAATGTTCTGAAACATTCTCTGGAATAATTGATTCTGACTGGTCAATTGACACAATCTGCAGTCAAAAGAGTTCTCAGTGTCAGTTAGGGATGCCACAATTCTCAATATAATATTGAACCGTTCGGTACGACATCTATGGTTCAATATGCGATTGTGAACTGCGGTTTTTCAGTTTTGCATTTCAATAATTTCCGTGCGTATTCTTTCTCTCTGAATTGGCTCCGTTTGTGTGTCCGTGAGTCTCCTCGCTTATAAAAAACAACACAAAACAAACATCTTCCCTTGTAATGAGAAGCGTTTCTAAACCTGTTGTCCAACAAAAGAGATCATGATATGTTTTTACTCCACAACATCAGACGAGTGTTTGAAATAACTTCCTTTTGTATTCTGACGTTTTTTATCACAGAATGAAGCAGAACATATATTCTATACTGTAATAAAGGCGCTTAGCAATGGATTATAAAAATACTTATTATGAAAATACCCGAGATTGCTTGAAGAACACAGATAAACCTTATATCGTCGCAGTCCAGTGTTTATTGTCTTCATGTTTCATCATTTAAAACGTTTCTATCTTCTTTTTATTCAGTCACAGCGATAGCTGGATGTCTTTGTCCATATTAGGGATTTCCTGGAGCGTCATAAGTTCTATCATTTCTGTGATGCACATGTGGAGTTTCTGAGCGAGGGCGCCCTCTGGCTTCCAGTATGAATGAAACAGACATTACATGTGTTTATTGGCCAATCCATCCTATTTTGGGTAAAAATAGGGAAAATAATACCTCTCTCAAAATAAATTTTAAGAAGACATGATAATCCATGTCAGCAGTGTACAGGAGTTTTTTTGTTGCTAATTTGTTTTAAAAATCACATTTTAAATAGCAAAAAACACTCTGATGTGCCAAGCCATCAGAACCAAACTGAAAACCGTGGTTAAAAAAAGAAGTATGTACTGAATCGTGGCCTAACTGTATTCCCTACTGTCAACCAATGATTTTTTTCCTCTCAGACATCTGGCAAATATCTGACTGTATACATGCAAAAAAAAAAAAAAAAAAAAACATTTACGAGACCAGAGTTTTTTGTGCTAGTTTCAAAAGTGACACCAGATACCTTGCCATCAGACCTGCAGCTCTCCTGGATGTCATTGTAAAACCAAAGAAAATCTACTTCATTTACTTCTACACAATTCAATTTACTTTTGTTTATACTCTATTTTTCTTAATTTACTTAGCATATATGTACTATAATAGATAGATAGATAGATAGATAGATAGATAGATAGATAGATAGATAGATAGATGGATCATTTTCTTTAGTCATATGTTTCTTGTGTATATGTTTTTTTAAAAACCATTGAAAAATCCATGTAAAATATTCTTTATATATATATATAAAGAATATAAACCTAAAGTACTTACAATTTATATATGAAAAATGACTAAAATCAATAAAAAAAAGTCGGGCTGTGTGTTACTGAACAGGACGTCAAAGGTGACGAGTGTTCAAACATCAGGGACAGACACGAGACAGTAGATATCTTCATTTGTAGTGTAAGGAGCCCATAATGAGGCCGCTAGTAGACCTTTATGCTCAGGCTCCACTGATTTTCCTCATCACTCGAGAGAAAAGGCCAGCCGAGAGTCTCTGATCAACGAATCCCATTTCAAGCCCTGACTGTCTGTAACCCTCAATCTAAACCTGATAAACTTGCTTTTTAACCAGAAGAGTGCATGATGGGAAAACATTTGCACGGGCAAACACCACTTTAGAAAACTAAACCAAGGCCATACAAATATTTACATTGATACCCGGTTTCTCGTTGGCGTAGACGAGGTTTGTTTATAGCTGGCACACGCTGCCATGTAATTTGGACGAGAGCGAAGTTTGAAATGGTCAAACGAGAAAAGGCTGAGAACAGGACGAGACATGTCCCAAAGACACACTAATGAGGGCTGGACAGCAGACAAACAGCAGAGGACAGCTGTGTTTCTCTGAATACAGTCACATCCCACCTCAGCCACTCTTCCCATTAAAGGCCCTTGTACGTCGTCTGCGGCATGGAGATTGTTGCCATGACTGCGCACATTTACAGCACCATGGCGACACGACAAAAGTGGCCGTCTGGAGAGGGAGGCTGTTTGGACATGATGGGGGCGTATATTTGGGAATGGAGCTTAATGGGATACACAACATTAAACAGACATAAACAGACCTCTGAGTATTACAAATAATATGTTAAAATTATGTAAAAGATATTATATCATCTGATATGTGTGTGCTTAAAATATTATAATATATTTTATACAATATTGTAAAATATTATAAAAACTGTATGTCTGGGTTATTATAGTTAACTCAAACTAAAACCACACAAAAAATATGTTTTTCATTTTTATTACTTGAAATAAATGTTAACTGAAATAATATATATAGGTCTGTCGCAATAATCAATATATCGACTTATCGCGCAATATATGTACATGACTGCAATAATTTTTGGTGACGCAATATATCGCCCATTATATTTACTTAAAAATGAATGTCACCATGTTTTGTACATTACACTTGCACCTGTAGCTTCTTGTACATAACGTGGTGTAGTCATGAGGTGCTAGTTCAAATTTAAAAAATGCTTCTACAAAAAAAGCTTCATCTGCAGATATGGTCTTGTTTAGGGATCTGTGTCTTTGTGCATACAGACATCTGACTGCTGAGTAGAGATTGTGTTTTTCAGCAATAGTGTGCACCCTTCATTTACAGAGAAAAGAAGGTCCGGGAAAAATCTGTAGATGGAAAAATCTCCATACAAGTTCTTTGTGCATTTTTCTTTTTTTCTACTTGTTACTTTGCACTTTTTGTTAGAAAATGTTTATTTACTATTTAAGGTATCTAATATTTTGATACTTAATTTCCATGATCTAAATATTCTTAAAAATGTAAAGTCTGTCGTCATTTGGAAGTGTGTAGGCCTTCTTGCATTATTATGCTGTTACGTTATGATTATATATTCAGTGGCATAAAATGGTCTTTAAAATGACAATAATATCGCTTATCGCAATTATTTCTGGCGCAATATATCGCACAACAAAAAGTTGTTATCGTGACAGGCCTAAATATGGAAACTCTAAACTGAGAGATTATCCTGTTACTTAACTGAAAACTAAATATTGTCATGCTATAAAGTCTAGAATGAATGCAAACAAGGGCCAAAATCATTCCATCAAATGAATTATATCTTGCATCGGTCATATTCATGATGGTGCTTCCATAGAAATGTTTGTGAAACAAATACAAAACAGTGATTCAGCCTGACATGCGAGTCTATTCTCAGCAGCAACGGCTTTCAGAGGGAGGCCAAGGACGCGCTGGAGAACAGGCAGTGAGTGTCTGTAAGGATTAGACGCTTCTTTGACCGTGTGTGACTGAAACGAGCCGCGCTCATGCCCTCTTCTTCCATTTCCACAACATTTGGATCTCAACAGGACCCTAAGCATCTGTTTACCGGTCAGTGTGAACCCGCCATCTGCTGCGGGGACAATTCACCGCCTGCCGCTAGCGAACGCCATCGTGTCACATTCAGAGACGCAGAGAAAGACTGAAACCTAGCAGGAGGTTTTGCAGTAAAACTTAAAGCCTGCCAAAACCTTGCGTCATTCACTCACACAGACTTTGCACAAGTCTGCCGGTGTTACAAAAGTAGGGCCCTATGAAATCAATTTATTCTGCTTTATTTTTTCCCCCTTTTTTCCCCTCCATTTGAATTTTTCTGGATTCTGTTTTTTTATTTATTTTATGGCTACATTACGTTATAGTAATCAAAAACCATATCTAATTAATTGAAATCATGAAATGTATACAATTTAACAGCAATTTATTTAAGATGCAAAAAGTTTAACAAAAAATTAATTTTTAGGGCTTATAAAATGTTCAGTTTTTCCGCCCAAATTCAGTTTTTACACTTTAATTTTCTGGATTATTTTTTTAATGGTTAAATTAAATTATAGTAATTCAAAACCACGTGTAATTAATTGAAATCATGAAACTTATAAAACGTATTGAAAAAATAAAAAATAAAATGTTATATATTTTTCCCAAATTTCATGTTTTCCATCTGTTTTATTGGTTTAATTGAAAAAAGCATGCATAATCAGTTGAATTCATAAAACGTAATTAAATTAAATTAAATTAAATGTTTATAATCATAGGGGCCTATGAAATGTTTTACATTTTCTGTTCAATTGTTTCTGGATTTTTGATGTAATACATTTTTTTTAATCAAAAGCTTGTGGTAATCAAAAGAAGGCATCAAACATTAGCAATTTAAGTACGATTTTAAAATGTAATCAATTGAAAATGAACAATTCCATGGTTTGTTAAGAGGTTTAATTTAATACATTGAAGAAAAATGGTATGTTCTTCCTTAAAAAAATATTTTTATTATTATGAAGCACATTTTACTGTACAATAGTAATACATTTCTCAATTTTCTCAATATATTTATCAATAAGTCACAATTTCTTCAAGGTAAATCAAACTTTTATTTGGACAGGTTGTTGTGAAGCCCTTCGAGTTTCTGTGTGCATCTAATGATAATTTGTGCTTCATTGTTTAATACTTTAATACTTACTGTTTAGGTCTGATGGCATCGCTAGGAGCACTATGTGCAGATGTTTGACTGAGTAAACGCCACTAACTAAAGGCAAACAGAATGCAAACATTTACCACAATGCAGTAAAAGCGACCTTCATTAATGTGCACTTTTAACCCACCGACGCTCCCGCTGATTTAAGGACTTTCACCCACATGAAACACTACATCAGACTCAAACACACAGACGAGACCGCATGACAACGGGCCGTTAGTGACGCTTCCTCTGCCGCCTAAAAGGCTGAAGTCGTGGTTAATCATCAGATGCGATTCATGATGACTAGAAGGCTGATAAATGCACCTTGGAGGGGGAATTGAGAGCTCTTAACCAATCAGCAACACGTCGGAGTGAATCGGCATCGGCCTGCGGGTCCTCGTGACTCATGCCACTAGAGAAACACCTGACAGGAAAAAGTTCTCCAGCGCGGCCCACACCGATTAATGCGTGCGTGTCTCCATGATGCATCAATGCACAGCGTTTGGCTCGTTTTGTTGACTGTTTGCACAAAGCACAGATGAATAAAGTCTGTCGGCTCTATACACACTAGTTTGGAATAATTAAGATTTTTTTAATGCGTTTGATTTCTGAAGATCATGTGACACTGAAGACTGGAGTAATGATGCTGAAAATTCAGCTTTGCATCACAGGAATAAATTACATTTTAAAATAAATATGCATAAAAACAGTTATTTTAAATTGTAATAATATTTCACAATTTTACTGTTTTTACTGTATGGTTATTCATATAAATGCAGACTTGGTGAGCAGAAGAGACTTCTTTCAAAAACAAAAAGAAAAAAATCTTCCAAACTTTTACACGTAGTGCACATATATAGTGCAGTTCGGCCTTGATTACATTAGAGATCATTTATTTGACTGCTATTTTAACAGATATTCCCTCTTCTACTTAAACAGTTATCAGTTCTTCAATATTGAGTTTCATGATAAATGGCATCCACTTAAAGTAACTTACTTGTTTAATGTATTTACATAAATGACTCAATATTTTACATAACCATTATTATAGCTAACAAAATCGAAAACTAAATATTTAAAAGATTTAACTAAATATAAAAAAGTTTATTTTAGAACTGACAGAAATAAAGATAAAAAAATCTGTTGAGTTTAGTGAGAGCTGTGGAAACAAGAGCTTTTTATGAACCAGGTTAACGCTGATGACAGGCTGCACGGGTGCGAGAAAGACAACAGCTGGAGATCAGAGAGAGAAAAGGTGATTTCGGAGTAGAGCAGTATGTAGCTTAACACATGACTATTTTTATCATGCCATGGGAGTCTGTTGTGCATAAGCTGATGACATAAATCAACAACATATGATGAAATCTGGGGCTGCTGAGGAACTCAGATGTGGACACTCGGATGTGAATTCTGCTCATTCAGCACCACGGACAGCAGCATCTGCTGAAGTCTGTCAAGAACAAGTCCAGCTCATATTGCATCCCCAAAAATACGATTTTCTAATATATTCTGACAGTTAAGCACAAAATTAAACCTTTGAAATCCATTAAAATTTGATGTTTCATACTAGAGTTTCCAGTCAACTGTGGAAGACTGTCGTCATCCTAAAAGGAAAGTCATTTAAGAGTTAAAGTCAATTAATATGGATGAAAGATTATAAACACAAACATTTCTGGAATAGCGTGTGCCAATTATTTGTTCACAATAAGACCAGGAACATTTATTAATAAAAGTAGTTGGATTTTTTTTCTTATTTAAGTACATTTCCCCCTCCAGTTCTCATTACTGTAATTAAACTAATTCTCATTAGTGCAAGGCAAGAAACTAATGATGTGGTGTTGCTGTTGTTGTTTTAATCACAGCAGTGTCTTTAATGCCTTAATGGATAAAATACAATAAAAAAATATATATATAAATAAAATTAAAATTAAATAAAATATATAACATAAAAATAATACAATAAATAATTATATAAAATTTAAATAGAATACAATTAAAAATTACAACTAATTTTTGTAACAAAACATAAGAAAATAAATGAAAATCATTTGTTGATTTTAGGCAAAATGTGCTAAACGGTCATGAGAATAATGTCACAGTACAAAAAAAAAAGCAAATTTCGTTGAAAAAATATTATTTATATATATATATATATATTGAATGAAATATAATCTGGACATGCTCTGAATGTCAAAACAGGAACATGTCACAGCTAAAATAATGTAAACAGATGATCTAATTCAATGGTCTGTACAGCAGCCAGCGCAGGAGGTCTGTGTGTTTGCACGAGCGTTTGACAGCGCTGAAGCCTTTAATTGCCTCGAAAGGGCATGTGAAAGATAAATGTTGTTAAAGATATCATTCATCTTTACCAGATAAACACACACACACCTGTCATCAGTCTCTGTATGGCTGTTATTGACTGTTTGCACTCTTGGCTGGACGGCCGCCACTAAAAATACAAGGATAATTAATAAGAGCCAATTACAGCCGATCCATAACACAAAGGCGGCGCACATCCGTCACTTTTCATTTATTTGCTAACAGGATATTTGGCAGAGCTCGATCCAATGAAGCAGGACCACATCAAACTACTGCGCTGATATCTGAGATGCTGATGAGAAACTACCTGCTACAGTTCAGATACCAAGCCCATACGCTTTATAAACTTCACACATTAACTATGTGACGTGTTGCACTAATGTTTGAAGAACATGTCAAAATCATTCAGTCTTCAGTTGTTCTCTGTAATAATGGAAAAAGTAGAATCAAGCCCCTGATTATGATGATGATAATTATATCAAATATCTCATTTAGCGGCTATTGGATTCTCTGTAAGTGATCTCAGAGGATGTCATGGCAGCATGAGCACATTTAATGGCAGCAGATCTCATTTGAGACGGTGTCGTGTTCAGACCGATACACCACTGATCACATGTACTGCATTCTGGACAATGACAGCATACTCAATTACAGCAATTAAAGAGAGGAGTGGCCCAGCTAAACTATTACACTACAGATATACAAGTGATATAAAGCACAAAACTTGATAGGCGGTTCTGAGTGGTTGCAAGGCTGGTCTGGGTGGTTGCTATGGTGTTGCTAAATTATCCTGAGTGGTTCCTAGGGTGTTCTGGGGAGTTGCTATAGCTTTGCTAGGGTGTTCTGGTTGCTATGGCATTGCTAGTGTGTTCTGGGTGGTTGCTATGTAGGAGATGAGATGTGTTATATTATTATTCAGTTGCTATGGTGTTGCTAGGGTGTTCTGAGTGATGGCTATAGTGTTGCTAAGGTGTTCCAGGTGGTTGCTATGGCATTTCTTGGGTTTTCTGTGTGATTACTATTTAGGAAATGAAACGTGGTATATTATTCAGTTGTTATTGTGTTTCTAGGGTGTTGCTATGGCATTGCTAGGGTATTCTCTGTGGTTGCTATGGCATTGTTAGGGTGTTCTGGGTAGTTACTATGTAGGAAATGAGATATGGTATAGTATGCAATTGCTATGGTGTAGATAGGTGTTCTGGGTGGTTGCTATGGTGTTGCTAGGGGGTTTGGGTGGTTGCTATGGTGTTGCTAGTGGGTTCGGGTGGTTGCTATGGTGTGGCTAGGGTGTTCTGGGTGGTTGCAATCGTGTTGCTAGGATTTTCTAAGTGGTAGCTATGTAGGAAATGAGATGCAGCAAATTATACAGTATTACACAAAGACATTACACTGCAGAATGTCACAACTGACCAATCACAATTGTGTTTTCCAGAGAGTACTTTATGAGATCAGAAAACTTATTTAATCTTACTTGCATGCTTGTGTCTATATTTCCATGAAAGCATGCTTGATATCCAAAGAGAAGCGGCTGCAGCTCTGGGGCTCGTGCTGATGGTCAGGCCTTGAATCTTTTACAGGCTCTCACTGTAATATTAATAACCCTTAAATCAGAGACAGAGCAAGAGATGGAAAGATCTTCAACAGATCACTGGAGCTGTGCGAAGTCCCCTCATGCTTCAAATGCTCCACCATCATCCCCATCCCCATCCCAAAGAAACCCAAAATTACTAGAGTTAATGACTACAGACCTGTGGCTCTAACGTCTGTGGTCATGAAATCATTTGAAAGACTGCTTTTGGCTTATCTGAAGGACATCACTGGACCCCCTGCAGTTTGCCTACAGAGCAAACAGGTCTGTGGACGATGCAGTCAACATGGGACTGCATTATGTTCTGCAACATCTAGACAGACCAGGGACTTATGTGAGGATCCTGTTCGTGGACTTCAGCTCGGCGTTTAACACTATCATCCCAAACCTCCTCCTGCCCAAACTAACCTTCAGGAGAAACCCCCCTGCACTCCCCCCACTCACCATCATGAACAGCATTGTAACGACAGTAGAGACATTCAGGTTCCTGGGCACCACAATCTCTCAGGACCTGAAGTGGGACACTCACATTGACTCCATTGTCAAAAAGGCCCGGCAGAGGTTGTACCGTATTGGCCCGAATATAAGACGACCCCCCTTTTTCCAGATGTACCTTTTGGAAAAAGGTTTTTTAAAAAACAAATCTTGTTTTTTCTCAGTAAAACACATTTTGTCTTCAATTATTTTCATATTGCATATTTTTCCTATTTAAATTTTTGTTTTGAAAGTATGGTAAAAACTGGTAAAATGTACCAACAATCACATTTTAAAAATATACACTTTTCGATATACCATAAAAAATAAAAAATAAATATCCCATCTGAATTAGGACATTTAGGCTATCCATCTAATAGTAGCCTACCAAAATCTTATTAACAGTAGAAGTTCAATCTTACTGTAGTCTTCAAATCTGGGTACTGCCTTACGTTTTAAAATCACAAAGAGAGTTTGGTCCCATCAGGCTAACGTGACAGTCACGACTCATGCAGCTGTAAGCTTTTCTTTCTCTTTAGTTTTTACTCGCGATCTTTACAACACGCATTACATTACGTATTTCATGGCACACTCGTTTTATGTGTATTTGGCGCCACCTAGTGTTGTGGGTGTATTATTGACATGTCAAAGTCTAGACCCTGAATATAAGACGACCGCGTTTTTTGAGATGTATTCATAAGAAAAAAACATCGTCTTATATTCGGGACAATACGGTACTTCCTTCGCCAACTGAGGAAGTTCAACCTGTCACAAGCCATCATTGAATCCATCCTCTGCACTTCTATAACTGTCTGGTTCAGCTCAGCTACCAAATCTGACCTCAGAAGACTACAGAGGGTAGTCCGGACTGCTGAGCGAATCATTGGTACAACCCTCCCTTCTCTCCAAGAACTGTACTCATCCAGAGTGAGCAAAAGGGCTGGCAGAATCACTCTGGACCCCTCACATCCAGCACACTCCCTCTTTGAGCTGTTGCCATCTGGTCGACGCTACAGAGCTCTGAGCACCAGAACGGCCAGACACAGGAACAGTTTCTTCCCTCAGGCCATCCATCTCATGAACACTTGACAATAACTGTGGAACACACAACACTAGTATACATTATTTATTTAACACACATACTTATTAACATTTCAAATTTGCAAATATCATACCTGTACATACAAAACTGTCTATATTATATATTGTGTTTTTGCTTTTTTTTGGTACTTTGTCTATTTTGTATATTTGCATATCATTCTTTTATTATCTGTGTCCTGTTCTGTCACTGTCATTCTGTTGCACTGTGGAGCTTCTGTCACTAAAACTAATTCCTTGTATGTGTAAACATACCTGGCAATAAAGCTCATTCTGATTCTGAAACAGCAGGAGAGCTGCACATTTGGACAGCAGGAGGATAAAATGTTTTGTGCCTCTCAAAAACAAAACCACTGAAATAAAATTTCAGTCAAGCTGACAGACCTCAAGGACGCCCTTCAAATATTAAATCAATATAACACATGTCTGCTGGTGCCATTTATAACAAAGAAGTGCAAAAATATTCGGCTATCAATAAGAGAGGAACGACAGATCAGGGACAATCTGAGGGGAAAATCCAAAAATGTCATGCACAATATTTCATCTTTCAACATTTTTACACCTTCATTTGCTCAAAATAATGATAAACAAAGCTAAATGGTGCAAACTGGTTTAATTCTGCACTATCGTAAGTGATCCAGTCTCCATTCAGATATAAGGATGCTGTGAGTTTCTGAGATGCAGTGCTGAGCTCCAGTGTTTCATATCTAGGCCAGGCTAGAGAAAACCCAGCGTGGGCTCAACCGAAGCCGGCGTGCTTTAGATCAATGACCCGGTGTCTGCCCCCTGCTTCTGTGCGCCGCTATCGGAAAGCTGGCATTAAGAATGAATGGAGTTGTGTCATTGTAGAATTAATTAAACAGGGCAGCTATTGAGCTCCTGTGGCAGCCATATTAACGGGCCGCTTCTGTAATTAATCAGACGGGTCTCGCTGCGGTTTGCCTAACCTCAACACCTCTCCTCACGAGCCGTACCTCCACAAGCTCACAGGACACACAGAGTGTCAAAACATGTCAAAAGAGCAATGGCTCAAACAAATACAACAAATACGAGCATTCATTCATACAGCTCAAACCTCACTCTAATATATGATTAGAAAATCTTTTGAAAAATCTTAAAAGTGGCCCTTATTTACACAAAATATAATTTCTTGTGTTATTTATTTATTTCATTTTTTCATTTGATTTTGGAGTTAAATATTAATCTGTTAAATATGCTCTGGGCAATTCCTCACCACAAGCAAACTGTTCATGCAAATCATTTTTAAATAGTGAAAGTAAAAGGTGACCAGAGTCCAAAAAAGAAACAAAAATAGCACAAATATATGAGAAAAGTAGTCTATATGATTCCATATTCCAATGAGTTTCCCTAAAGCTCTTTTTGATAAGGCCACTGAGAGAAAACGTCCCACCGCTCGTGTCTTTACTTAGACTCACTGAAATTATTACTCAACCTTGAAATGTATTTTTTATGACTCAATCTGGCAACCGCAGCAGGAACAGTGCCAGTCAGATGATTGTGTGGGACTGTGATTATTGGACATAAATCTGCTGCCCCAGGAGGCCTATACGACCGTGAGAACAATATCACGCTATATTACCTTTTATCATCAATAAACCCATAGGGTGAACCTCAAGAAATTCACAGGCCATAGAATGAATGGAGTTGTGTCATTGTAGAATTAATTAAACAGGGCAGCTATTGAGCTCCTGTGGCAGCCATATTAACGGGCCGCTTCTGTAATTAATCAGACGGGGCTCGCTGCGGTTTGCCTAACCTCAACACCTCTCCTCACGAGCCGTACCTCCACAAGCTCACAGGACACACAGAGTGTCAAAACATGTCAAAAGAGCAATGGCTCAAACAAATACAACAAATACGAGCATTCATTCATACAGCTCAAACCTCACTCTAATATAATTCAAAATGTGTTTATTTCTTTTTTATCTAAAACACAGAAATAGATATTGGGGTAAATGTGGGAATATGTCGGTTATAATTTATTTATTTTAAAATGTTTATTTACATTTAATTTTGTTAGTTTATTTTAAGGACCATAATTTGACGTATTATTTATTTATTTTTGTTTTGTGATATTATTTTCATGATCTGCATTATTTCTGAAAAAGGTAAAAATGTTTTTTTTAGTAATTAATTAATTAATATTAAAATCACTTCAATCTATAAAAAGCAATGTACAAATACTTTGCATTTTAAAAATAATTATTTTAGTTTTTAGTGTATTTATTTATTTAGTGGGGCAATGATTAGAAAATCTTTTGAAAAATCTTAAAAGTGGCCCTTATTTACACAAAATATAATTTCTTGTGTTATTTATTTATTTCATTTTTTCATTTGATTTTGGAGTTAAATATTAATCTGTTCAATATGCTCTGGGCAATTCCTCACCACAAGCAAACTGTTCATGCAAATCATTTTTAAATAGTGAAAGTAAAAGGTGACCAGAGTCCAAAAAAGAAACAAAAATAGCACAAATGTATGATAAAAGTAGTCTATATGATTCCATATTCCAATGAGTTTCCCTAAAGCTCTTTTTGATAAGGCCACTGAGAGAAAACGTCCCACCGCTCGTGTCTTTACTTAGACTCACTGAAATTATTACTCAACCTTGAAATGTATTTTTTATGACTCAATCTGGCAACCGCAGCAGGAACAGTGCCAGTCAGATGATTGTGTGGGACTGTGATTATTGGACATAAATCTGCTGCCCCAGGAGGCCTATACGACCGTGAGAACAATATCACGCTATATTACCTTTTATCATCAATAAACCCATAGGGTGAACCTCAAGAAATTCACAGGCCATATTTCATCCCAAACTCAAATAAAAAGTAAATTAATTATGCTTGAATAAATTTAAAAAAATATGTTTTGTTTTACTGATATACTGTAATGCAAATTAAAAAAAGAAAAAGTTATGCAGTAAGTAATATATTTTACCATTTTAATTATAATATATTTATATGCATAATATTTTAATATTTTATACAATTTATATATAAAATATATAATAAATATATTAAATGTATAACATTTGAAAAATGTTATTTTATAATATTAATAATAAATAATATTTATATATATTTTTAAATAATTAATACACCATTTAATAAATACTACTACTACTAATAATAATAATAATACTTTTTAATTATTTTAATTAAATGAATATAAAATATATAAAATGTTATGCCATTTTTAGCTTTCTTTTTCCAATATAAAAATATTTTGCAGGGAAATATGACTTTCTTTGTGAAATCAACCCATAAAAATGATCAGGTAATAGAGTAAAATGATAGCAAACAGCGGAAATCATTTTGAAACCAAACTGTGAATAATCAAAGGCGAGAGAGCAGGATTGTGAGATCAGGGAAGGCTGTATGATCAGGTCCATCACTCTTTTGAGTGTGTGTGTGTGTGTGTGTGTGTGTTGGGTGAGCCAGACCTAAATACCAGTCAATTTAATAATTAAACACACTTAATGGCTGCGATCAGCGCACCTCCTAATTATAACCATGGCGGCTATTAACAGATGTCGGCCCTCGGTGCGGAGAGAGGAACTGAATTAATGTCAGGCCTGCCCTGCATCACATGCCACGCCGTTGCCAGGGAGACCAGCGGTGCTAGCGGCGCTATCTGAACATCACACGCTGGGATGCGAGAGATAGCAGAGGTTTTGACACATCTCGCTAACTGGCTCATATCAAGCATTATGCGCTTCAGTAAACAAGGTTTTTAGGGAAACTTTACACAGAAAGCTCTGTCCAAACCTGTGTTTTCATTCTTCCACGGAGCACAAAATGAGAGGTTTTGAAATTGATGCTGCTCTTTTAAATACAATGAAAGCAGACAGTGATAACAGGCTGTCAAAATCCAAAATGACTGCCATAAACGTATCATGAAAGCAGTTCAAATGACTCATGCATTATATTTTATAGTCATATGGTTTGTGAGGAAAAAAGTGAGCCAGACATAAATAACAGTCAATTAAATAATTAAATACACTTAATGGCTGCGATCAGCGCACCTCCTAATTATAACCATGGCCGCTATTAACAGATGTCGGCCCGCGGTGCGGAGAGAGGAACTGAATTAATGTCAGGCCTGCCCTGCATCACATGCCACGCCGTTGCCAGGGAGACCAGCGGTGCTAGCGGCGCTATCTGAACATCACACGCTGGGATGCGAGAGATAGCAGAGGTTTTGACACATCTCGCTAACTGGCTCATATCAAGCATTATGCGCTTCAGTAAACAAGGTTTTTAGGGAAACTTTACACAGAAAGCTCTGTCCAAACCTGTGTTTTCATTCTTCCACGGAGCACAAAATGAGAGGTTTTGAAATTGATGCTGCTCTTTTAAATACAATGAAAGCAGACAGTGATAACAGGCTGTCAAAATCCAAAATGACTGCCATAAACGTATCATGAAAGCAGTTCAAATGACTCATGCATTATATTTTATAGTCATATGGTTTGTGAGGAAAAAACACTGAATATCAAATTTTGTGCTCCAAGTTGAATGAAGAAAAAAATGAACTGAAATGTAAGAAAATGTTCATCTCATGGGAATGACGTCAATTCTATAGATCAGCTGTAAATGAAATGTTGCATGCATTTTGTGAAAAAAGTCACAATAACTTGTGCAGCTCGTAGGAAAATATCTAGATGATCTGGGTTTCAGAAAGTGATCTGAATCAAATCGGCTGCAATGAGCAAAAAAATGCATGAAACTATTACAAGAACACGAGCACTATGAGCACGATACAATAAACTGATTCTGCTCGAATTGTTATTGTTAACTAAAACCAAAATTAAAAACAGTCATTAATAACTATTATTTATATTTAAGAATTAATTATGTAATATTAATTATTAAGATATGAAATATTTAAATATTTAAAGTTAAATTAAATTAAACAAAATATATTAGATGAAAAGCCTAAAACTTAAAACAGCATAAAAGAAAATTAGAAATGTTGCCTTGGCAACTAACTTAAAACAAATGTGTTATTTTTTTTTAATTACTAAAACTAAAATAAAAATAAACGGAAGCTAAATGTACTAAAACACAGAGATTAAAATGAAAACTGAAAATATAAAAATCAAAGCTAAATCTAAACATTCATAATATATTTCAATGATATATAAATAACAGTAAAATAACAAAAAACATTCCAGTCAGGCTGAAACACACGTGGTATATTATATAGTTGCTTTGATGCTGCTAAGGTGTTCGTGGTGGTTGCTATGTAGGAAATCAGATGCTTAAATGTTCTGCGAACACATTTCTAAAGTCTGTAATGATTTGTAACTGATAAAGCTGCGCCAGCAATGAAAATTGCAGCAATCCATATTTCACAGCCAAAGTAAAACTTCCACAAAGACGGCATTCAAAACGTCACCTGTCTAGACAAGCGTGAAAAATAATGGACAGCCGGCACCGTCTCATCCATCAGGGCGTTTATAAAATGCTAATTCTCAAGAATAGTATTGATGTATTATTTGTCATCTTCTACTGAACATAAAAAAAAAGCATTGAGATGTTCTTTGGTTGCATGAGTACATGATGACCTGTCAAACACAACATCTAGGTGTTTTTAATCACACTGCATCATTTTCGTTACCCATTACTCGCTGGGGAAAGCCGCTTCTGTACTTTATCGCTGCTCATTCACCGCCAGAATGACAGGAAGATGACAAACGAGCTTTAGGTGGCTGTTAAACTCATTTGACGTGAATTGAGATTAGCAGGACTGCCTTTATTTGGCTGCTTATAAATAAAAGACGGCATTCAAAACGTCACCTGTCTAGACAAGCGTGAAAAATAATGGACAGTCGGCACCGTCTCATCCATCAGGGCGTTTATAAAATGCTAATTCTCAAGAATAGTATTGATGTATTATTTGTCATCTTCTACTGAACATAAAAAAAAAGCATTGAGATGTTCTTTGGTTGCATGAGTACATGATGACCTGTCAAACACAACATCTAGGTGTTTTTAATCACACTGCATCATTTTCGTTACCCATTACTCGCTGGGGAAAGCCGCTTCTGTACTTTATCGCTGCTCATTCACCGCCAGAATGACAGGAAGATGACAAACGAGCTTTAGGTGGCTGTTAAACTCATTTGACGTGAATTGAGATTAGCAGGACTGCCTTTATTTGGCTGCTTATAAATCGCTCTGTGTGTGCAAAACTCTCACTCTTAGCATTAAAGGAACAGTTCAACCAAAGATGAAAAATGCACTCACTCTCAGGCCATCAAAGATTAGGATGAGTTTGTTTCTTCATCAGATTTGGAGAAATGTAGCATTGCATCAGTGTCTCAGCAATGGATGCTCTGCAGTGAATGGGTGCCGTCAGAATGAGAGTCCAAACAGCTGATAAAAACATCACAATAATCCACAAGTAATCCACAGCACTCCAGTCCATCAGTTAACATCCTGTGAAAGCTGCGTGTTTGCAAGAAATGAATCCATCATTAAGATGCTTTTAACTAAAATACCATAATCCATAACACATCCTCAGTGAAAAAGTCCATCTCCTGTTGTCCTCTCACATCAAAATCCACACACATATTTGTTTAGAGCTGTTCTGGACTGTTTAAACGCTGCTTGATCTGTGCAGATTTCTCTCCTGATTCAGACAAGCAATAATATGGATTATGGACTCGTATTTTAGCCGGAAGCATCAGTTTGAAGTTAAAAACGTCATAATGCTGGATTAGTTTCAGCTTTTGTCTTCTCCAGATGTTAACTGCTGGACTGGAGTGCTGTGGATTATTGTGATGTTTTTATCAGCTGTTTGGACTCTCATTCTGACGGCACCCATTCACTTGCAGTGAGACACTGATGCAATGCTACATTTCTCCAAACCTGATGAAGAAACAAACTCATCCTAATCTTGGATGGCCTGAGGGTGAGTAAATGTTCACCAAATTTTAATTTTTGGGTGAACTAGTCCTCAAAGTTCAGTGTTTTTCATGAATGATTCCTCAAATCAAGGAGAGCTGTGCTGATGCTACACTGATGTCAGCGTGGCACGATGAAGCACAATGCAACTCGTCGTGTGTGAATCGTAATGCTGCTCGGTCCCATGATGCTCAGCCAGACAGCACATCCGTATTTATCTCTGATAGCAAAGAGTGATGGATGTGATCCGCACGCAAACACACACAGATCCACTTAATACATATAAACAAACAAGTAAAGATGCATTTTCATCACCAGCTGACATCTCAGTTAACAGGTTCAAGGAATAAGTCTGTCAAAAATGAAAAGTCTGTCATTATTTACTCAATTTGCACCATCTGGGACACACTTCAAATGCAGCCAGGCAAAATCAGCTAGCTGAAGTTCTTTTCTTCTGTAGCACACAAAATGGCAAGGATTTTCAATGCAACAGCAGTCAAGCTCCAAAAAGCACCTTAAAATTAGATCATAAAACCAGCAAAAATACAATAAAATCATATCAAATCATATGACTTCATAAGATTTTAAAGGGGTCATATGATGCTTTTTTAAAGATCATTATTTTGTGTATTTGGTGTAACAGAATATGTTGACATGCTTTAATGTTCAAAAAACACATTATTTTTCAAATACTGTACATTATTGTAGGTCCTCTATGCCCCGCCTCTCTCAAACACGTCGTTTTCTACAAAGTCCCTCCTTCTGACAAGTGCAGTCTGCTCTGATTGGCCAGCTGACCCAGTGCATTGTGATTGGCCGAACACCGCAAGCACTCATCGGAAATGTAACGCCCCTTACCATAATCGCAAGCTTCATCTTTCAAAGTGAATGTAAAGACAGTAAATAATTAAAGTTCAAGCCCGAAAGGGGAACAGACACAGTAATGATGCAGTACACAAGCCACGGTAAGACAGCTGACTCTACTGTGATGTGATGCTGTCTCTCTCTCTCTCTCTCTCTCTCTCACACACACACACACACACGATGCACAAAACTTTGCATTTGCTCAGTCAATCGCAAATACTTAAACTAATAACAAAACAGTAGCTGATTCAGAAGCGCTAGATTGTCATAGCAAAGTCAGAATGACCTCCTCTCCTAGGTTCACGAAACGGTCGTCCATAAAATGCATTGCTGTTCTGTTGTAAGTCATCTTAAAGATTCCTAAATGCATCTACTTCCGGAAGGCCAAATAAAGTGCTTTTGCTTTCGTCTAGAAACACACAGCGTCTCCCTGACATGCTGCTTCAACACTAACTGCGGTTACTGAAACTACACCTTCTTTCTTTGCGTGCACATTTGGGCGGCATTATGCTAATATTTCCACATAGTGAGGTAGATATGTGGGGGCGTGTTAGAACGAGCCGTTTTAGGGGGGCGTGACAGAGTCTTAACTTTGATAAAGAATATCTCTTTGGTTTTGAGACTTTAGTCTTTGCAACTTCAGGGATCTTATCTATGCACAATCAGCTTGTAACACTCCAAAGAGAAAGGAAAATCGCATCATATGACCCCTTTAAATAAAACCCATTATGGCTCTCTAGGATACATTTATGGTTCTTTTTATTCATTTAGGCACTTGAAAATATGTGTTCAACATAAAAAAACAATAACATATACAGGTTTGGTACTAAAATTACTAAAACTAAAATGAAATAAAAATAAAGCTAAATAGAAATGTAAAAAAAAAAAATTCAAAAAACACACAAAAAAATTACTAAAACGTAAAAATAAAAATGAAAAGTGGAAATATAAAAATAAAAATTTAAAGATAAAAATAAAATTTATTTTTATTTAATATGCTATTCATATTTATTCACAAATAGTACATTTTAAATAGTATTCCAGTCATGCTAAAACACACAACATTGCTTGAATGAGTAAATGATGCAAATAATGACTAAATAGTGTACAATCTCTTTAAAAATACACTCTAAGAGCTTGTTTTAGTTAGAAATTCATGCAAGATGATGGACAACATAAATGTTGATTATAAATACACTTTAAAATCATTTTCATCCGAATCTGTGCTGAGTTCTGACTAGTTTGCAGAAGGAGAGAGAGAGGGAGGGAGAGAGAGAGAGAGAGAGAGAGGGAGAGAGAGAGAGAGAGAGAGAGGGAGCGAGAGAGAGAGAGAGAGGGAGAGGGAGAGAGAGAGAGAGAGAGAGAGAGAGAGAGAGAGAGAGAGAGAGTGAGTTGGCAGTAACCTGCACAATAGAAATGAAATTCATTTGGGTAATTTCCAGTCAGGCAGCCAGCAAATGGAAGCTGCTCGCACATTAAAGCTCAGAGTCAGTAATGGAGAAGAGTAAACCAGGTTTGGTGGCAAACAGGTCAGCAGCAGCATTAATACAAAGGAGAACGAAAGTGCTGTGGTTTATCTGTAAGCAGAATCTCTCACAAAAACACAGGCTCTGTTCCAAACTCACTACCTAGACAGTATTTTAAGGGGATACTCCTGACACCAAAACTGTTCTAGAGAACACATTTATGACCAAATTCAAAAGTAACACTTTATGTATACTTTAAAGAGACAATACCAGAATGCATTACATTGAGCTACATAAAGAATGCATTGAAAAAGTCGGTATGATTTTGAAAAAGTTTTTGAAAGAAGATTCTTCTGCTCACCGAAGCTGCATTTATTTGACCAAAAGTACAGTAAAACAGTAATATTGCGAAAAAGTATTACCGTTCAAAACGGCTGCTTTCTATGTGAATATCTGTTAAACTGTAATTTATTTCTGTGATCAAAGCTGTATTTACTCCAGTCTTCAGTGTCACATGATCTTCAGAAATCAGTATAATATGCTGATCTGCTGCTCAAGAAACATTTCTGATTATTATCAATGTTGAAAACAGTTGTGCTGCACAATATTTTTATGGAAACCGTGATACATTTTATTTTCAGGACTTTTTTAAATTGATCTTTTCTTATTTTGTTTTTATTTTGCAATTTTTGTATTCTTATTTAGTAATAATAATTATATATATATATTCAAAATTCAGGGTTTGCTGTGCTTGTTTGTAGGGTGCACAATTATTATTATTTACTTTTTTATTAAAAATAATTAGATATTATTATTATTTTATAGACGTATTGACATATAATCACAATTCTGGATAAATTGTGCAGCCTTAAAGACAAGCACAGCTAATTCTTATCAGAAAAATTACAATTAGATTACTCCCCCAAACCTGGCACTACAAATCTGTTTGTCTATGAAGAAAATGAATGGGATTTTCACCTCTGAAACAGACTGATTTGCTGAATTGGAAACAATTGTGAGTTGAAGAGTTGCTGCCTTTGTAGAATGTTACAAATTACTCTCTTACAAGGGTTCATGAGGGCACTTAGAAGGCAGCCACCTATGTAGGCAGTAGACAGCAGGGCAGCTAAAAAGATGCATAAGTAGAGAGAAAGAAAGGGTTGATCGTCAGGACGAGGGAGGAGTTTTTGGCATGATGAGGACCTGAAGGACGCGCGTCTGACGGATGTGCTAAAAGAGACACACATTAAGGCAGAAAGCGACTCCCACTCCTCCGCTAAAGCTCGACACGCTTGTAATCAAATGTCAGCGGTGGGGAATAAACTGCCAAGCAGCACGTCTTAAATTCAGTCAGAGGCTTTTCCCGGGACTCTAATGTGATTTGGAGACTAATGGAGTGGCCTCCTCCGCGGCGAGACCCGGTTCAGTGCTAGGGGTGACCCGTCGGGCGGGAGGTGACGTCTCTGAAAGCGTCTGATTAGGAGCGAGCGGGTGTTAATAGAGTCCCGCTGACGTTAGGGACCTGAAGTGGTTTGAAGACAGGAAGCCCTAATTACCAGAGGACGGCAGTGACGGGAAAAAGCAAATGAATGAGAGCCACTTCACGGTCCTGTGAAGAAGAGAGGGAAAGAGAATAAATAATCCAGGCTAATTAACTGGCATTACCGTTCTCTTAGCTGTGATGTAACTCCATGATGTTTGTCTTATGGTGGATGCCACACGAGTGTAGCATTTGGACCAATCAGACACACAACTTTTTGTTATATTTAACAAATAATATCGAACTCCCCATCACCTACATAATTATTATAAATAATACACATTTTTAACAATATAATATGAATGTATAATATTATAAATGGTATATTATTTTACAATTATTGTTTTTTTATTATATTAATATTTTATAATTACATTTAAATATTTTATTTTCTATATTATCAATAATGTTTAAAAATATAAACGTATTATATTTTAAATATTATACATTTATACAATATTGTTATATGTTTGTATCGTATATACACAACATATTATATTAATTATTATTCAATTTATTATTATACATTTGTATATATTTTAAATATTCTTAATGTCTTTTATCTTATATTTTATACTAATATCTATAATATATATTTTTAGATTTTTCCTAAATTATTGGAAACACACACCTGACATTTAATAGCCATGTCAGTTTGGCTTGCGGTTGCATTGTCACCTCAGTTGTTCATCGTCAGTTATTCCTCACATAATTAAACTCATCACTACAATTTCAGCGAGCCCCATCTGCAGCTATTTGCCTTTCTTACAGAAAGCCGTTTGTCTTAAATGCCAAATTGATTTTGAAAAACCATGGCAACGCACTCGATCTAGCATCTTCCGGAGAGCGCGAGCGAGCAGCGAGCGGTGAAGTACCTCAGTGGCTTTTGCTGATTTCTCTAAACTAATTGTAACCCGCAGCCACCAGGCCAAATGAGATTAGAGCGAGGAATTAAAAATGAATGGGGATATCCAGCCAGGTGAAACAGCGAGACAGCGAGCAGTGGGTAAAAGCAATTAGGAGAAACCGTAACCCTGCGCTGGTGAGGCCTGAGCGACGCTTGATGTCTGGTTGTGGGTTTCAAGCCTGAATCTGGAGTTACACGATGACTGCTGGTTACCGAGGCCTGACACGGGGACGCCCACAAAAACTTGGCCTTTCCATCTTTCCTTCCAAAGGTTCAGCCAAGTTCCTGACTCGTTAAGATCTGGTAAAGGGCCGCTTTGAGGCCTGTGTGTTATTGGGTTGCTGTTTTTCCCGCTGGATGCCTTCTAGACGGATGGATGCGCTGGAGCCATTAAGGAGATGAAGCCGTGTTATCGGACACCGGTCGGTATATGTAGACACCAAATCCAGACGGGCCTGAGTTACACCTACAGAATAATGCATGCTGCCAAAGAAAGCCACAAGGAAGCAGATGGACAAATGACAGGAAATCGATAGTCGCATAGGAGAAGCATGGCTTTTTCATTTCAAATCTGAGAGAAAATTATTGATTGAAATATTTTTAAAGTGTGGCATGTTGTCAATAACTACAAATCCAACTTTCGTCCTTCAGTCTAAATAAACAAACAAACAAAAAAGCATTTACAAGTAAATACACCTATATTTCAGGCTTGTATATGAGTGAATGTAGGCCTCGGCGATAAAACGGTATTGATATTTATCGACGGTACACCTTCTTCGATAACGATATAACATTTTTTCGATATAGTGCACGATATAGGCACGTGCTATGAGTGACGCAGACAGCACACACAAACACGAACATGAGTGCTGTGCCTGCCTGTGATGAGGAGATTGTGAATTAAAAAAATTTATATTTGTCGAATGTAAAATAAACATTTGCATTTGAATGCTAAAAGAGTACAATCGAATGTTGGGTGTGCGTCAGGGAGCGTCATCAGTTGCGAGCGAGATGCGGTGATGATGATGTAAGTGACGCTGTAGTTTAATGTTTTGTTAGTCTAGCCCACGTGACTCGCAGTTGCTGCGTTATTCATTCAACATATTAGAAGCCATTCACACAGAACGTATACTCAGCGCATTTTCTAGACGGACAAGTACGACTGCTGCACTCGCGTCTGACACAAGAGATGTATAGAAAGCCATGCAAAGTTAAAAGAGTTTAAACTTTTAGAAAACACGTCACGAATTTGTGGTTTGAGGTTTATTCCTTTTCACTGCGTCTCATGTGTTTTTAAAGGCAATCTGCGTGATCGGCGATTCGGCTCTTTGTATTAAGCAATGCATAAATACATGATGCTGTTTTGTTCATAATTGTTTATGCAATTTACGAAATTATATTTGATTTATATGAGTTAATTTAGACGTAATGCACTTTTTTTTAATAGACGATTATTTCCTTGCGTTGACAATTTAATGTGCTGCATTATTTTGCTCATTGCGCCTCCTGTGGCCTTGGGAAACAAACCAAAAGTTGAACCTATTTAATCTGCATATAAAACATTAGAAATGAGATATGTTTAATTTTTATTTTGTGTTTGACTCTTAAAACAAAACAAAAAAATTTGTTGTCTCAATAAATTTGATTTAAAAATACAGTGGTTAAATGTAAAAAATTTTCTATTGCTCTTTGTTTTAAAAAACAAATAGCTAAAAAATTTATCAATGATATACTGTTTCATATCGTTGATACATTTTTTAGCTATATCGCCCAGCCCTAAGTGAACGTTTCGAAATGTTTCGAAAGTATAATCATAACCCTTACACAAAATCTCTCATCATTTACTCAAACGTTAACCTCGCCCGCAACCAACTTTATGAACTTTAAATATCAAATTTATGCATTTTATTCATTGTATAATTGTATAATTACAACTACTTTTTAAAATAATTACAAATCAAAACAACTGTATGTCAAGAACCATTAACTAAATATAGTTATAAAACATACAAGCATATAAAGTAATAATAGTGAACAATTTATTACTTATCAATTTCAAACTTGCTTTGATTATCTGAAAACAGATGTGAGGGATTTTTCTCTTAACTATTGCTGATTATTATTTATGTTATCATAGACATTGGCAAGTCTAATATGCATCATTCGCACTAACGCACAGATCTATTAAAGAAACAGCTAACTGTGTTTACATTCATTTCACATTATAAAATTGGCAGTGCATAATTCCGTCACACATATGCAGTGGGAAAAAAACACTAAGCTCAAAATAAATCCACAAGTTTTCAGAAACAGTTCAGAATTGTTGAAGAGAGAATCACAATGCATTGAGTTAAAAAGGTTGCTATGGCTTACATGGAGCAAATCCACAGGAATCCTGATGGTAACACCAGAAAAGTAGCCCCACCTCAAAAGGATGATTTAAACAACTTCACAGCTTAGAACTCATGTACTGTAAATACATAAACATACATAATCACCTTTACTTTCTATAATGATCTATTGATACTGTTCTTGCACCACAAACACAAATTCCTGCGATGAACTGCCCATGTAAACATGCGTGCTCCATGATCAGGTCAGAGGTGTAATGCGTCCGGTGGGCAGCATATGTGCAGCGCTACATGCGGTCATGAACTCAACGTACACCTGGTGTCCTGATTAAAGCAATTAGCTTCACAAAGAGCTCAATGGTGCGTCCTACACAACACACTTAACCTGCGACGACAGATGCGGCGCATGCACTCATGCATGGACCAGATGCAAAAGATGATATACACAAGTTTATCGCAATTTCCTGCTGTTGAACAGATCACGAAGATGGATGCACGAATGCATGGATTAACACTTGTCATCAATAGACACTTTGAGATTTAAAGTTGGCCAGAGTAGACGCCATATTTCATTTCAAATGAATATAAAAGAATAGAAGTACTGCACATTTACTGAGTCGAATTGCCAATGTGAAGCGTGTCATTTCTGATTAACTAGTGGTGCTAAAGCGGATTGCAAAAATCATGTCTGTTTTCAAAATAACGTTCCCCTTTTGCAATTGGTCAGGAAAATAAATAGCCCTGCCTCAAACTCACACCATTGGTTGAGCCAATAGTCCAGAAGCAGATGGAGGGAGTGTTTAAGAAACATGTTCGATAACAGTCTATATTTTTATAATTCGATTTGTGGTGCAAAAATGACACACTTTACCTTGAAATATGATGAGTGCCTAAACTGACTTATGGCGCTCATTACCATCATATCAGCTCAGGGTTTCTGAAAGTCTTATGAAGGTAAATTTAAGACGTTTTAAGACCATTTTAAGACCAAGTAAAGAAAATGTCAGGAATAAACTGAATGGAACACAATACATCAATACGGTCTCTAAATTGAAATGTATTGCATTAGTAAGACTTCAATGATTTTTTACAAAAACAAAAACTTGTTTGGTCCTTCTGATAACACTGCAAAAAAGCTTTTCTTCATCAATATTTTCATCTTGTTTTCCAGTACAAACATCTAAAGATTCTTAAATCAAGATACATTTACTTGAGAAGCAAAATTATATAAACTAAGAAGTCTTCTTTTATGAGAAATTGATACAAATGAAGTAAGTTTATAATTAGGACGAACAAATCTGCCAATGGGCTCAGAAAACTTCAGTCCATTCAGTATTGACTGATTGTTATGGTTTCAAGCATAAACTCATTTAATTTCGTTCAAAATTGCATCATATGTTCAATTTGCATCTCAAGTAAATATGTCTTAATTTAAAGATGTTCTGTACTGGAAAACACAACCAAAACACTGAGGAGGATATTAATTTATCTGCCAATGAGAAAACAAATCAACTTAATTCAAAGGGAAAACAAGTTTTCATTCCCCACTGACAGATGTTTGTTCTTTTTGTAAACATAAACTCATTTAATTGTGTTCAATTTCTCATAAAACAAGACTTCATATGTTAATTTTGCATCTCCAGTAAACGTACTTTTATTAAAGGAAGTTTAGATATTTGTATCGGAAAACAAATAAAAAATACAGAGGAAATATTTAATGCAATGACTTTGTGAATTTAAGACTTTCTGCTCTGATTTAAGTCATTTCCAGTTGCAAGACCCTGCAACTTAGATCAAGACTTTATGATCCAACTGAAATATAAAACATTTATGACCTCCTCTAGATGGTGACATTTGACCTTTCCTGTGCAGAAATTGATCATTTTTAATGAAAGCAGTCCATGAGTTGGTTAAGCTCTTACATCATGTATTGATGGAGAATAAGTGCGTGTCACAGAGGATTAGTGTCCTGTCCAATGAGTCCTGCCCCGTGATGTGCGGTGAACCCGAGCCATTCCGATGAAACATTCAGCGCACTGTAATGAGCAGCATATACTAGAGAAGTGAAAGGCTGGATAAATAATTGAGGAGTGTCGCTGGACGCTGCTCGACACCTGTTTGATCAGCGGGTCTCTGCGGGCCCGAGGGTCTATGGATGACTGCTGGGGTCACAAACATGAATAATTGAACAAGAATAATTCCAGCCAGTGGTTCAGTCGCATTTCCTAACAGCCCAAAATGGGCTTTGAGGTTTCAACAGTCAACACTGATGGAAGTGCATTAATTTTACATGAATAGAAAGGCAAGATATATTATGAGAATAGGCACATTAGACAAATACTCTGGAAATAACACTGCTTTCTGAAAATTGAGCAATGAACATTGTAATAAACATTTGCGTTTGTGCTCCCCATAAGAAAGTCATAAGAAGTCATAAGACAGGCTTGGAATTACATGAGGTTGAGTAAAAGATTACAGAATTTTTCAACCTTTTTCTTTTATTTAAAAATAATTTAATAATCAGATGAATGAATAAAAAATTCATTACATATCATATATATATATATATATATATGCATTATTATTAGTAGTAGTATTATTAATACTTAGACATTTTTATTTTAATCATATTAATTATAATTTTTTTATTATTATTTATTTATTTTTTTAGAATTATTATTATTAGTAGTATTCAAATAAACATTTTAATACATAATAATTAATAATAATGATGACAATACTGTAATAATAATAATTATTATTATTAATAATAATATTATTATTACAATTAATTATATTACAGCAGTGCATAATAGTAATTACAATTGTTTCCCACAATTATCATTGGTATCATCATCATCATCATCACTATTATTGTTGCAATAATAACTGTCTGTATTATTATTACTACTATTACTACTACTAATAATAATAGTAGTAATTATAATCACAACAACAATAAAAACAATACCAGCTGTTTTCCCACAATTATTCTTTTTTTATTAATTTTAATACACTGAAATGTTTGTTTATTATTATTATTATTAACTACTATTGTTGTTGTTGTTGTTGTTAATATCATAATTAAAATAATAAGAAGAAGGAAAAACTATAATACAGAATGTGCGGTCACAAATGTGCATATATCAGCATTTTACAGCTGCTCTGAATGAGACTTGTATAGAAATACCAATTTAGAGTCTGAACTAAAATATTAAAATATAATTTTTCCCCACCCATATGGTCATATGTGGAGTAACATGAACTGCGTGAATGCATAAGAAAACCGGGAACATGAACTGAGAGAGTAAACAGAGTCAATTTTGATTTCACGTTGACTAAAAAGTAAACAGAGTTCATGCTAAACTTTACAACTTTTACATTCTCATCAGATTCTCGCTCTGAGCAGACTTGGCTGGGTGGATAGCATCAGCACCGCGGGCAGACGTTAGCGCATGAATACGGACGACTCGCTCGCTCACTCAATGCTCACGGAGCAATGTGCTCATGCTGTCCTGTTGGCTGAAGCGCTCGGGCCAGATGCCTCTGAACACGCACCTCGCATTTCAAAGCATGCAGATGTGAATCCAGGGCACAGTGGGAGGGATACGGGCCGTGCGAGACGTGTTCTCGTGGTGCTACACAATCTGTGACTAGGTTGGGAATGGCCGGATTGGGTTGGAGCACAACGAAGCGCTGATCTTCACACTAATACCATCAGGCAGCACTTTCATTTGTGCTAATTTATATGGGCATTTAAAGCCCATAACCTTTTCTCTTTCTCTATTACTTCTCCAATTTCCTCCCTTTGTTTTCTAGCTTACTCCATCCAGTCCTCTCTGGCTCCATTAGTGGAGTTTGCTATGTGTTAGTGATTTGAACAAACCACTACAATCTTCAGTCTGTGTGCTTTTCTTCTAACTTGAGTCAGTAAGCAAAGCTCTAGCAACCACACAAAACACCATAGAAACAAAAAAGTAATGCACTTCAGAGCCATTTAGCCATGTAACTATTTATAACAATATATATAAATTTTTTATATACACAAGTTTTTTTGGGGGGGCAAAATTAATATTTAATTTAGCGAGGACGCATTAAATTGATCAAGTGACAGTAAAGACATTTATAATGTTACAAAATATTTATATTTCAAATAAATGCTGTTCTGTTGAACTTTCTGTTCATCTGTGAATCCTGAAAAATAAAATGTATCACGGTTTCCACAAAAATATTGTGCAGCACGACTGTTTTCAACATTGATAATAATCAGAAATGTTTCTTGAGCAGCAGATCAGCATATTAGAATGATTTCTGAAGATCATGTGACACTGAAGACTGGAGGAATGATGCTGAAAATTCAGCTTTGATCACATAAATAAATTACAGTTTAACAGATATTCACATAGAAAACAGCTATTTTAAATTGTAATAATATGTCACAATTTTTCCTGTATTTCTGACCAAATAAATGCAGCTTTGGTGAACAGAAGAGACTTTTTCAAAAACATTCAACAATTTTAACGACCCTAAACTTTTGAACAGTGGCAACCAATCTTGGACTCGGTCCAGTAAGCAACACTAGTGACCAAAAAAACCCAACATCTACTCAGAACATCTTAACCACCATAAGAATCCAGGACCACGGCTCCGCCTTCTGTACATACAAATACTAATCATTTCTTCAGGAAATGTACAAATCTAGTTTCATACGATCTCTCTTTATTATTCTCCATATCTGTGGCATACAAGCAGTTGCTCATATGTTATGTCGTGAATGCATTTCCTTAGTATGAGCCGCAGAGGGAAACGAGACCCATGGTAATTACATATTGTTAATGGAAAGCTGTCAGTGGAGGAAAGCCAACAAAAAAACTAAAGTTCAGCCAAACATCCGCCTGCGGGAAGGTTTTTCCCAACGAGACACGTAAAGTTCAGTGTATCGACCAGGCAGACTTAAAGTGATGCTTTGAAATTAATATTCTGCTTGTATACACTCTTTAAAATCAAGCACATTTAAACGATGAGAACCCTAAGTTATGAAGTAAGCTAATTTTCTAGTTATGCCACTTATGCAATCTATTTCATTGAGATATATACATTTGTAAATTCTATATTTATAGTCATAGAATATTATTTATTTAGGTTCATTAATAAAATATTTTTATAATTTTTTTTATAAAAAAATATTTATGTGCTAAATGTTATATAAATCTATATTTGTATTTATAGAATTTCTATTTATATTACACATTTTAAAAATTATATTTATAATATATTTTTAATTTTTAATAACGTATTTGATCATTTAATATGCATTAGAATGCATGAAATGTATGTCGTGGTAATTTTCTAGTTATGCCACTTATGCAATCTATTTCATTGAGATATATACATTTGTAAATTCTATATTTATAGTCATAGAATATTATTTATAATTTTTTTTATAAAAAAATATTTATGTGCTAAATGTTATATAAATCTATATTTGTATTTATAGAATTTCTATTTATATTACACATTTTAAAAATTATATTTATAATATATTTTTAATTTTTAATAACGTATTTGATCATTTAATATGCATTAGAATGCATGAAATGTATGTCGTGGTTTTCAGCCCAAATATGTTTCTGTTTTATGTAAATAAATGTATTATAGATTGCACCAGATCTCTTTAATATTTCAACTGTTTCTTCTACAAAAACCTAAGAGTGAATGGAGTGCACATAGGGATTTCTGCTAAAGTCTCCTGCTTCTCACATTTTTCTCTTGAGAAAAAGCACATTTGGTTTATGATCAAAAGTCAGAGATCTCAATAAGAACTCAAACATTTCTCATTAAATCATCTGATCTCTGTATTCTTACAATACAGAGTAAGACAATTACAGTGTGGAAAAGTCTGAAAGAGATCATCAACTACAAGACACCATCCCCCAGCACTGTGGAGAATCAACACCTGGCAGACGATCTGAACGAGTTCTACTGCAGGTTTGAAAAAACACCCCACACCCGCCCTGAACACCTCTCCACACAACCATCCACACCTCCAGCAATCCCCCTTCCCCCACACCTGCAATTCAGATCAGCGAAGACGAGGTGCGCCAGGTCTTCCGGAAGCAGAAAAGGAAAAAAGCACCAGGCCCAGATTGTGTTACACCAGTCTGTCTGAAATCCTGTGCTGACCAGCTGGCCCCCATCTTCACACAGATCTTCAACAGATCACTGGAGCTGTGCGAAGTCCCTTCATGCTTCAAACGCTCCACCATCATCCCCGTCCCAAAGAAATCCAAAATTACAGGACTTAATGACTACAGACCTGTGGCTCTAACGTCTGTGGTCATGAAGTCTTTTGAAAAACTGGTGCTGGCCCACCTGCAGGACATCACTGGACTCTTACTGGATCCTCTTCAGTTTGCCTGTGGACGATGCAGTAAACATGGGACTGCATTATGTTCTGCAACATCTAGACAGACCAGGGACTTACGTGAGGATCCTGTTCGTGAACTTCAGCTCGGCTTTTAACACCATCATCCCAAACCTCCTCCTCCCGTTTGTATATTTTTTATTCCTTATTTACTTGTTCTATTTTTTTTTTTTGTTCTGTCACTGTCATTCTGTTACACCGTGGAAGCTTCTGTCACGAAAACTAATTCCTCGTATGTGTAAACATACCTGGCAATAAAGCTCATTCTGATTCTGATTCTGATTCTGACAAGATGACAGTTATTGACTCATTTGTGTTTGCTTTATTTCTCCAGCCGCTCAGTTCTCTGTTGTGTCCATGTTTTGGGACGAGGCCCAGAGAGACTCGTGTTCTGTGTTACAAAATCCAGGCCAACAAAGAGCACACGGACGGGGCAGAATTCCAGAGGATTCCCTCAAAAACTGTTTCTACACACACACACACACACACATGTAAAATTACTACAAAACTACTGTAAATTTAAGTAATAGTAGTTATAGTAATTAAATGAAAGTTGTATAGACATTTTTTTTTTTTAAATGAAAAAAAAAACTAATATCAATTATAAAAGCACATAAAATTTCTATAATTTTGTCTGAAACTAAAATGTGAAAAATTCAAATAATTAAAAAAATGCAAAATATATAGTTAAAGTTATTACTCTTGGTGTGAAGAAAACTTGGCATGCCAGACGGGTTTGACATTAAGCTAACGATTCAAAACTCTAATAAGCATAAAAACACACTGCTCATAAATACTAAAATAAAAATACAGTCCATTTTTAATGAGACTGTTTAGGACTGAAACTCTTTTTATTCATCATTTTTGATATTGAATGAATTATATCTTATATTTAGAATAAAAAATGTTCTCACTTGTTGCATTGCATTCGGGACTGCATTCGCAGAGGAGGAAACATGCAATGCTGCATATGGATTTGGCATAAAAAGGAGCACCTACAAAGTGGCCTTTAAAATGCTGTCTGGGTAGGCAGTGCACTAGGTTTTGGAACAGAACGACTCTTTCTGTCTCCTCACTTTGTCTCTCACTGTCTTCCATCCGTCGCTCGCTAACGCTCTCCTCCGCAGAGACACAGAGAGAGAGAGGAAGAGGCCGAGAGCAGCTATAATCAGCAGTGAAATTGGGGCATCGGCGAGAACTCTCAAATTTAGCTCTCATTGGACACTGTTGCCCTCTGAACCCACGCCAGGACAGAGACGAGGAAGAAACACCTCCCAAAAAAGCACTTCACAGTCTCACAAAACAGGATTGCTCTGAGTTTGCTTTTCTCAGACGAGCACGACTGTAAATATATGAGAAGCCTGGCAGATACTCGAACATGGAAAGCGATAACCATCGGGTGATGTGAGACAGAAGCTGGCCTGAAACCCAAAACAGACACAACTGGACCGTTTCTTAGACTTAAAACGCATGTGAGGTCACCAGGGTCATCACAGGCTTGCGTTGACCCCGATAAGGACAGGAGCATGTACTGTAGCACGTAGTTCGTCAGTTTTAAGACACCGGCCTGATGGGGTTTGAGATTATCAGTATCAGGCTTCTTATACATTCATCATCCAATAAAATGAGTTTTTCACATCTGATGTACTCATGCTGCCAAATACAGTGAAGTTTTGTTGCTTATAAAACCTGCTAGTTGGTTAAGTATTTTCTGGCAAGCTACAAAATGTGCCATCAGCATATACAATAATAAGTAAATAATTAAAATAACAATAATGAAATGTACATATTTTGAAAAGCCCCTGGTCACAATATGTGTTCAGTGTACGGAAAAGAGCATCACTGTGGTGGCGATTATTAAATATGAATATGAGTTATGAATATATTCCTTCATACATCCTCTACAAATCACTAAAACTTTGAGACTTCAGAAATGATGAAGAAAGATGAACGTTAGTGAAGCACTTGAGCAATGACTTGAAACTTGATTTGATATTTCGATGTATGCAATGAAAGACATTTTAAAGAGTGATTTAAGTGCTGCTGTTTATCCAGACGGGCCTCAGATGAGAATGAAAACCTCGTGAGACACAAAGACGTGACAATCTCCTGTAAACTGCATTGTGAACTAGCACTCAGCCTATAGTCACAGACACATTTACATCCCGAATAATTTCACTTTGGCAAATTTGTCATTCATAAAAGCAAAAGGGACGTATTTATGAATAACAATGAAAAATGACTGGCAGCCGCGCCAGGATGGAGACGAGGAAGAAACACCTCCCAAAAAAGCACTTCACAGTCTCACAAAACAGGATTGCTCCGAGTTTGCTTTTCTCAGACGAGCACGACTGTAAATAGATGAGAAGCCTGGCAGATACTCGAACATGGAAAGCGATAACCATCGGGTCATGTGAGACAGAAGCTGGCCTGAAACCCAAAACAGACACAACTGGACCGTTTCTTAGACTTAAAACGCATGTGAGGTCATCGGGGTCATCACAGGCTTGTGTTGACCCCGATAAGGACAGGAGCACGTAGTTCGTCAGTTTTAAGACACCGGCCTGATGGGGTTTGAGATTATCAGTATCAGGCTTCTTATACATTCATCATCCAATAAAATTAGTTTTTCACATCTGATGGACTCATGCTGCCAAATACAGGGAAGTTTCTTCTTAAGAGTTTAGAAAGCGTAATCATGACAATCTCTTTTTCACTCCATGGCCACAAAAAGTAAGTTTTTTAGCACTACTTCAGCAAAATAAAGAGCAAAGTATTAGGCATTAGGCATTTCTGATGCTTTATCCATGCCTTTAATACATTTACAAAGCCACTGTCATCAAAGCTGCCCCAGGGAATGATGGGAAATGTAGTTTTGTTGCTTATAAAACCTGCTAGTTGGTTTAGTATTCTCTGGCAAGCTACAAAATGTGCCATCAGCATATACAATAATAAGTAAATAATTAAAATAACAATAATGAAATGTACATATTTTGAAAAGCCCCTGGTCACAATGTGTGTTCAGTGTACGGAAAAGAGCATCACTGTGGTGGCGATTATTAAATATGAATATGAGTTATGAATATATTCCTTCATACATCCTCTACAAATCTCTAAAACTTTGAGACTTCAGAAATGATGAAGAAAGATGAACGTCAGTGAAGCACTTGAGCAATGACTTGAAACTTGATTTGATATTTCGATGTATGCAATGAAAGACATTTTAAAGAGTGATTTAAGTGCTGCTGTTTATCCAGACGGGCCTCGGATGAGAATGAAAACCTCGTGAGACACAAAGACGTGACAATCTCCTGTAAACTGCATTGTGAACTAGCACTCAGCCTATAGTCACAGACACATTTACATCCCGAATAATTTCACTTTGGCAAATTTGTCATTCATAAAAGCAAAAGGGACGTATTTATGAATAACAATGAAAAATGACTGGCAGCCGCTGATGTGTTTTCGTCAGGCAAAACGGCACAAAACAATAACGTCTGCTGTGTTTGTTCCTTTACTATCAGCACTCTCTCCTCTGTTCTCTTCATCTGTCTCTCTCATTGTGTTGGCCACTTCTCTTAATGCACCATTAGCAGAGAAAACCAAGTGGACTTACTGATAATGTTCCTGCTCGCTATGCGTCTCTATGTTCTCTCTCTTGTTTTTCCATCCATTGATGCCTTGATTGGGTTGTGAGGGCTCCATTAGGAGTGCTATCTTCAGCGTGTGAACCCGAGGCTCTGTTTATGCCATTGCGCTGTGAGACCCCTGCTAGGGTGCAAGTGCAGTCACTCGATTGCACGCCCCCTGTGCCGTACAAGCCCTCTTAAGCTGGGCTCATTTACACTTTACAAATAATAATAAAAAAAACACTTCTACCATTTTATTTGGCTCTCGGATGTCCACTTAGTGTCCAAAAACTGCTGTAATTTAGTTTTTCAGGACCACTTCTACCCTCTCTGTTTTTGCTACTGTACGTCTATGAGTTCAGTATGCAAATGAGCTCTTCTGTGATTAGCTGAACTCTGTGCATAAGTGTTCATAAACATTTTTGTACAGGGTCGGTAATAAGTGTAAATCTAAAATTCTGTAAGCACTTAACTAATCCACAATTTAAAAAAAAATCTTTATTTTAAGCATAGGACTTTTTAATAAATGATAGTAAATAAATAATTAATATATAAACTGCTTTTTTAGTTAAGCATTTTTTCATGTGAATTTATTTTGATTTTAATTAATTTTAATGGTCAATATGCAAATGTAAGCTCTAATGTGATTGGCTGAATTCTGTGCATAAATGTTCATATTTAAATTATATACTTTTTAGTTTATATCTCACAACTGCAACATTATTTTTCATAATTGTTACTTTGTCTTTCACATTGTGGCTTTATATCTGATTTATATATACTTTTTCTCACAATTGTGCATCCACCCATCCATTCATTCATTCATTCATTCATTCATTCATTCATTCATTTTTTAAAAGCTATCTAACAATTTATAGAATTAATAATATATTTCGGGTCTTTTGGCAATAGATTTAATGGTTCTGATATTGAACTCTTTTGTCATGATTTCAATTCAACTTGTGCATGATGATTCGTGTATGAATGAATCTATTGCAATTGCACTGCAATCCTGCATTCTGTTTGCATCCTCAATTCAAATTCAGAAAATTAATTGTAATTTAAAAGACATGTTCTGAATGATGTGCAAAAGCAATCACATTTAGTTTCGTACCAAATAAAATAGCATGACCGAATGGAAAAAAATTCAAGGGTTAATAATAGATTCTGTTATTTTTGACAGAATCTTCTGTTTTGACTAGAAGCAGATTTCAGTCATAACAGACGAGTTGCATTTCAAAACCATTCATTTTATTGTTCAAATAACAAAGCAGCTTTACCATCAATTCATCCTGATCTCTGAATCTTCACGCATGGTATCTTCATGGTCTCTCAACTTCAGGAGTCTGGACTGCACAATACGGCCGTAAAAAATACATGCAAATCAGAAACCGAAACTGGATTTTCCACCGCTGCCTGAATGCGATCCACATGATCCCTCACATTTTACAGCCGTGTGCTTCGTATGTCTGTCTGTCTGAACGGAAACGTCTGTTGTAACTGGATTCTCTCTGGCAGATAGATATCTCAGCAGCGTCGATCACGTCTGACCACATATGTGAAACCCGTGTGATAACATAATACCGATGTTACATGCACGGACATGCTCAAAAATGATTTAAAATTACATTTATATTTATGCAATTGGCAGACGCTTTTATCCAAAGTGACATGAAACACAAAATAACTCATTCTCATTTATACAGTTAATGAAATTTAAATAAGTCTAATTATTGATTTAGTTCATGCAGCACTGGTAGGCCCTTCTCTTAAAGGGGTCATATGATGCGATTTCAAGTTGTTCTTTCTCTTTGGAGTGTTACAAGCTGATTGTGCATAGATAAGATTCCTGAAGTTGCAAAGACTAAAGTCTCAAAACCAAAGAGATATTCTTTATCAAAGTTAAGACTCTGCCACGCCCCCCTAAAACGGCTCGTTCTAACACGCCCCCACATATCTACCTCACTGTGTGGAAATATTTGCATAATGCCGCCCAAATGTGCACGCAAAGAAAGAAGGCGTGGTTTCAGTAACCGCAGTTAGTGTTGAAGCAGCATGTCAGGGAGACGCTGTGTGTTTCTAGGCGAAAGCAAAAGCACTTTATTTGGCCTTCCGAAAGTAGATGCGTTTAGGAATCTTTAAGATCACTTACAACAGAACAGCAATGCATTTTATGGACGACTGTTTCGTGAACCCAGGAGAGGAGGTCATTCTGACTTTGCTATGACAATCTGGCACTTCTGAATCAGCTACTGTTTTGTTAAAAAACATACCTAATTTAAATTAGGCTTAGCTACTGTTTTGTTATTAGTTTAAGTATTTGCTATTGACTGTCCAAATGAAGAGTTTTGCACATCGTGTGTGTGTGTGTGTGTGTGTGTG